>NC_089590.1:60711672-60815317 GCF_019320115.1 Miscanthus floridulus | reverse complement strand
TGTATAGTTTGGCAATTGGCTCATCACATACTCCTTATCTACAATTGGATCGGTACAGCCGGGGGGGAAGCAAACGTGGCTTATCACATACTCCTATCTACAACAGGATCGGTACAGCCGGGGGAGCAGTGGAGCACCGTCGCAATTCAAGCAAGCAGGCGATCAAAATCAGTAGAAGCGACACCCTTCGGGAAGATGACCTGGCACCTCTTGTAGGTGTAGCTTTACGGTCTTACAGAGCAAAGCTCCAAAATCCTAACGCAAAACAATAAGCCAAGCCACACTAAACAACAGCGGCGGCGCGGGCGGTGACCACCAAACCCCTCAGCAAACACGGAGACAGAGAGACAGCGCATCAGGAGGAAGCAAACGGGAAAGGGAGAACGCTCACCTGTGAACAGGAACCAACCCTTCTCCTCCCGCGCCTCGGCCCGGCACGGCGTGCCTTGTTGACAGCCCAAGCACGGCCTGCAGCGGGCACCGGGCCGGCACGAGGCACGGTCGCGTACGGGCCGGGCCGTTTTCGGACCGGGCCATGCAACCGTGCTTCGGACCGGGCCGAAAGCACGCGGGCTGCATGCTAATCTTTAGGGGAGGTGCGGGCGCGGCGGCAAGTGGAAGCCTGGGTGTGGGCCGTGTGGGGGACGCGTCGCCGCTGTGGCGAGGACGCCTTTTGCGATGGTTATTACCAGACGCCCGGGCGCATGTGCTACGGCCACCAAAACCAAAAGGGAAAAAGATGTGTTCGCGGAAACAGGTTTTGCTACGTGGTGCGCGTGTGTACAGTGTCGCGCACTTGATCATTACGAGGATGGAAGATTAAACAAAAATAGGTGCGTAGTAAAGCTGAAAAAGATTGGTCCATTTTAAATTATTTTTTTCTAAAATATACACTCGAAGTATGTTGCTACATATAAGAGTTTTTATAGGTTGTCTCGTCCGATGCCATGTAGTTTTTTTTATGGAGGAGATGGTGAGAGAGGTGAGATAAAGAGATGTTCTGCGAAATAATTACATTTGTAAATTGTAACTAGAACTATGAGAAGACTTTGCGCAATTGTATGAGTTGTTGACATGTAAATACAGGGCAGGCTCAAGGGGTATTTAATGGTATTCATTGAATGCCTATTATTTTTGTTGATCAATAGTATTTAAGGGTATAACTAATTATACATGTTAAAAAATATGGTTGAATCAATGTTTTTTATCTTTTGAAATTTGAATACACGTTCTTAGAATTTTGGGTCCACCTCTAGTAAATCACAACATTTGCATGTTCCATATGCAATATTGGAGGTTTTATAGGTAACTATTAAGTTGACTTGATAAGATAGTGTGGCACTGTATATTAGACTGCTAATAAAAATAATATCAATATACTTACCCCCTAATCTTAGTTTAACGGATCTTATGACCGCACAATTTGACTTTACAACAAGGTTTGAAGTTTTGCGAGCTGAAATATCACGATTATAGGTAATTTCTGTGGTGACTAAAAGAAATTTCATATTGCACTAATACATGTGGTATATAACTTTATACCTATATTTTCTATTGTTTATGTTACATATTTTTCTACTTAATATATGTGTAGTCAAAAGTAATGCTAATATTTTGTTTAGATCAAACTTGTTTTTTTAAAAAAAAATCATACTTCATGTATAAGTCTTTAAAAATATTTCGTCGAAATTTCATGAATTTCAGTAATTTCTATATGTGTAGTCAAAAGTGATGCTAATATTTTGTTTCGATCAAACTTGTTTTTTTTAAAAAAAAATCATACTTCATGTATAAGTCTTTAAAAATATTTCGTCGAAATTTCATGAATTTCAGTAATTTCAGAGGTGGTCGAAAACTTTCCAAAATCGAAATTGAAAACCCTGCTTTACAAATTACAACCGAGTATGCTGGTTTTAGTTTTTACCCGATCTCATCTCTATATGCGGATTGTGTGGGGCAGGTTACGTTTCCCATTACGATCTCCACCACCGAGTCGCTCTCGTCTGATCATAAGATAAGCTCTCGGGTGGGCGGTAAGTCAGCCAAAGAGATAGCCAAGAAATGATTCCGAAGCAAAGAAAAAAGGCATCGATAAATCAAGTGGGACCCATGTGCGCAGACTTCGAGATAGAGTTGGACCCACTGTGTGTGGGAACGGAGAAAAGAAAACGATGATTCGAACGAGTGACGTTTTTTACTTAGACATACTTTTTTTTTGTTTGACCGCTCGTCTTATTTAGAATTTTTATATAAATTATAAAGTAAATAAATCATTAGTAAAGTATTTTTATTGATAAAATAAGTCATAACAAAAATATATGATATTTATATAAAATTTTGAATAAGACTGTCAAAAACGACGCTCTTTTGGACGGAGGCTACCTGCGAGTTTTGGCTAGGAATGTCATCACCTGTCAGGTGCCAACGATTCCACCCCTGCGCTTCCGAACCCCGCGCACCCCGGACAGCGGGACAGCACTTCCTCTCCGTTTCGCTGACTACCTGGTCAGTGACTCAGTGTCAGCCCCTTCGAGCTCTGGCCGTAAGCGAGTGGTGCGATTGTCCGGGGGCGATGGCGAAGCCCGCCCGCACTAACACTTTGCCGCCGGCGGTTTTCCTCGGCGGTCGGGCGGCGGCCGCCCACAGGAGGGCTCTTCTTCAAAAGCGTGGAAGAAGAAGGGGATTAGGGTGGGTGGGTGCGTAACGTGTGGTATCCAAACGCGTGCATATAGTTGCAATTGTCGGTCCTTTTCAATCAATCGAAAAAAGTGCGGTGCATTGCGGTGGGCGCCGGCCACCGGTCCTTCACTACCGTCGCAAATTGAGAGATGATACTCCTGCGCAGTGACGTGGACCAAAAATGCATCAGAAAGGCCAGCTCGTCAGGCCGGCACCTTCAACTCGACGCTTATTTGTGGTTTTTTTTGCTTCCTTTGTTCCGATCCGATTCATCGTCAGGCTGATTGTTAGGCTCTACATTTTTCGGCCGGCAAATCTAGCTAGTAGCTAGACGAAAAAAATGATAATGATACGGCCCGAATGGGCGGACGCTTCGTTCTGAAATACGTGTGTCGTCTGAGCGCCGCTGCCACCATCTGTCGTTGCGCCCCACCCTACCCTTTGCACAACGCCACCCCCACCCGTCCTCTGCATCGTCACGCCCGCCTCACCCTGTCCTCTGCATGTTGTCGCCTAGCTGCGTGCAACTCGTGCGGTGTCGCCTTCTGCGCGCCACCGAGCTTCGCGTTGCCGACGAGCTCCACGCCGCCGAGATCCGCGCGCACTGCCATCCGTGCCACCAATGAGCTCCACGCACCACCGTCGAGCTCTGCGTGTTGATGAGCCTCCGTTCGCCCAAGCTGAAGGAGACGTTACTCTGAAAAGCCTATGTTGTAATCCTATGTTTCGAATGTTTCAGGTGTTTCTAGCGCATGTTGCAGGTGTTGTGTTGCAAGGAGATGTTATTCTGAAAGCCTATGTTGAAATCCTATGTTTCAAGTGTTTCGAGAGCATATTACAAGTGCTTCACGCGCATGTTACAGGTTTTGTGTTTACGGATGTTGCAGCAACAATATTATACATGATTCAACAATAATCTGGGCATGTTTCAGAAGTACATCACCAATGTTGCAGCAACCTTTTTGTACATGTTTCAATAGTAATCTAGGCATGTTTCATTAGTACATTGCCGATGTTGCAACGGTGGCCCCCGAGGGCGTCCGTGTGGAAGCCAACATTGTCGATGTTTGACCACCGATAGCCTGCCACGGGGGTACCCGGGGCAGTATGTTCGGGCTTCGGCGTATGCTGAACTCGACGGTTAACGCAATAGACAGTCGATTTATCCTGGTTCAGGCCCTCGATCGTAGATCGAGTAATAGCCCTACGTCCAGTCGGCGTTAGCCTTTGCGTTGGATTGAATATCAAGTGTCATGTTGTACAATTGTCGTCCCCTTGACAGGAGCCCTGTCCTCCTTTATATAGTCAGGAAGCCAGAGTCCCAGTCGGTTTACAATGAGATTTTCTGGTAGGATTACTTAATAGTTCTACTATCAAGATTTATATGGGAAGAATCCTAGTCGAACTAGATCTCCTCTCTCCCTTGCGGGGTATCCTGTGGGTCCTGTATCGACAAGCCCCCGAGCACTTCATGGTTGAGCCCCGAAAGTCTCGCTCTGCCCCTTCAAGTCTTGTTGAGTAGGAACAAGATGTCATCCGAGTGCTTTCTGGAGTGAAACCTTGTAGCGCTTCTTAGGATCTTTGAGTGGCGAGTGCTTTTCTGAAAGAAAAAATACATTCATCTGGTTGTAGCCCCCGAGCCTCTTGCTATTTGGAACAAGGAGCTGGAGGATCTTGTCTTGAAGTTGTTCTGATTGTTCGTTGAAGTTTTATCAAATAGAACTCGAATATGGTTCGTTCCGAGTTCTTTTTGTCGTAATGTCTTGAAATGGTCTGCGTTGAGGAAGTCTTTTGGTGACGTGCGCTTTTTCGAAGAAAAAGCGCACTCATTGAGTGTAGCCCTCGAGCCTCTTGCTATTTGGAACAAAAAGTTGGAGGGTCTTGATCCTTTATGTTGTTTGAAAATTTGTGTTCTGAAGTAATCCCCAAGACTTGGATTATGTCATCGTCCGAGTAGTTTCACGGTATCTTTCCGAAGCGGCCTTTTAATCTTGGATTAAACCGTCATCCGAGTAGTTTCGCGGCATGCAGCCTCCGAGCTTATGTCCGTGTTGTTTTGTTCAGGAAGAACTCGGATGCGAGGTCTTGGTGCATTCTTTGATGGTCTGTTGTTGTCAGATGCAGTTGTATGGTGGTGGTTGAGCGTAAATGCCTTTTGTTCACGGGTTGTACTGTGCTGGTATATTCTTCCGAATATGCCCGTCTTCGAGTACTGCTTCCTCTCGCCCGCGTCGTCTATTATGGAGTCCTGTCTTTTCACTGTGTCCTTTGTTAGGCTTATTTTGTTGGTGCTCCTAGTCCATGTACACCGATCCTTTGGTCTATAAATACTGTCCCAGAGTGCTTGTTTTCATCCATTGGACATTCTGTTGAAACCTTGGTGGTCATGAATATGGTAGTTTGTGAAGTAGAGCAGCTCCCGGGCATATTTTGTAGTTCCTGTGTGTCTTGTTGTAGCTGGAGGAAGTCTTGTGATAGGGATTAGAGGTAGGCTAATCCCGCGACAGCATTGTGCCGGGATGTACGTGGTGGTAGTTGTAGGAAGTCTTGTGATGTGGACTTCGTTCCTTTATCTGGCAGTTCTGGGTTGATCCTCGTCGCCTGTCTTGAGACTGTCCGGTGCAGATCAACACCATATCCAGCATCACATCGGTCTTGGGTAGACAGATGCCCACCGGCCTTCTTTGCTCTATGTTGCCCTGTCGTGCTGCCGATTTCCGCCTTGGATGCACTGCGTCCGTCCTTTGAAGAAAACAGTGTAGCTGATGGCGGTCTGTCCTTCTGAAAGTGCATCTAGCCCTTTAGTGGGTTTTGGATGATTGAATGACAACATGATTAAAGGTCTAACCCATTTGCTAAGTGTGAACAGGTAATAGGTTATCTCACAGATACTTAATGAAAAGCCAAAATGATGTGTTGTTGTATAAACAATCTAGTTCAAGCACAAGACAACAATGCAAATGAAACTCATACAAAGGCTTATCTATTGTGGGATTCCATGTACTATGTGAAAGCAAGCTCGTTAGGATTAATTAATGAGACATGAAGGATTGCATATGGAATGGTCTCTTAAGTGAAGCTTGCTAAATTGAAATGAAAAAGATGACAATACATGAATGGATGATTCAACACAAGATGTGACTTGATGGCTTGTGATGGTGAAGATAGCAAGGAAAGGCTTCGAGGTACTAAGCAAGGGTGAAGGGCAAGCGACAGCTTGGCGGCCGAAGAACCTAGCTAGGGTGAAGAAGGAAGTACTTGCATTTAGTTGAGGTACTAATCAAGCTATGATGGCCATGTTTATGTGGATGATCAAATCACTATTGGAATGTTTGATGGAAGTGACTTGATACATTTTGGAGTTATTCATATTTGATGAATGGAATCAAGTCACGTGCTCAAGATGGCTATGCTCAAGTAACAAGATCAATATTGACATGTTGGCACCCTCACTTGATGAAGATTGAAAGACACGGCATCAATTTTAAAGAAGATCAACTCAAAAGGTTTAATTTCGTATTTCTTTTGATCTTGAGTTAATAGGTATGCCGTACTATTAAGAGGGATGCAAGTTTCGGTGGTCTGAGGAAGATAGAGTGCTCAAGCATAATAATTAAATTCAAAGTGAGACACTCTAGCACTTCACGAGCACATAGAATAATTTTTCTGTGACTGTCGGTGTCGAAAGTCCCGACGTAAGCCAGAACTCCCGACAGTCGGAAGTCTTGACTCTTGCCAGAAGTGCTGACTCCCAGTCACAGCCTGCGCGGTGACTGTGGACGTCGGAAGTCCCGACATGAGTCGGAACTCCCGACAGTCGGAAGTCCCGACCCAAGCCAGGAGTCCCGGCATCGATGGTTCTACTGACCTGCTGTCTGTGCCCGTCGGAAGTCCCGACGATCGTCGGAAGTCCCGACCGTCGGAAGTCTCACCGTTTGTCGGGAGTTCCGACACTGACTTGACCCAGGCCGGGAGTCTCGGCATCAGTGGTGCTGACTGTTTGTTCAACTGTGCACGTCGGAAGTCCCGACGAACGTCGGAAGTTCCGACCGTCGGAAGTCCCGACGTTTGCCGGGAGTTCCGACACTGACTCGCACCCGTGGACTTTTGACCTCGTGTGAACAGTGTTTTCTTCATACGTCGGAAGTCCCGAGATCTGCGTCGGAACTCCCGACGTAGATCTGAACGGTTAGATTTTCACTTGGGGTATAAATACCCGTCTCCTCCATTCTAACCGTTGCCCACTCATTTTCAATGCGACGAACACTCGGCCAAAACAGCCCCCAAGCATTCTAGGCTCCCCTCTCTTCACTCCTTTACTTCCAACTTTGATTCCCAAAGGGTATGAGTGATTGGAGAGTGGATTGAGTGAGAAAAACACTTTGAGCAAGCTTGAGCACTTGATTTCTTCGTCAAGCCGGTTTGATTTGCATTTGTTACTCTTGGGGATTTTTCCCTAGCCGGCTAGGCGTCGCCCAAGAGCTTCCATCTTATGGAAGAGCCTTGGGAAGTTTGTATTACCCTTGATTTCTAGTGAAGAAACTCAAGTGACCTTTGTGGTATCCTTGAGTGAGGCAAGGAGGTGGAAGAGACTCCGACCTAAGTGGTCACCTCAACAACGAGGACGTAGGAGCTCCTTTGTGGGGCTGCCAAACCTCGGGATAAATTCTTGTCTCCCGCGTGCTTGTTGTTGTTGAGATTTGCTCGAAATTACATGTATTTGGTTGTCTTCCTCTCTCTAGCTATTTCTTAGGGTTTGGGACTCGATCTACGGAGTGGTGGCTTATCAACGTCAAGAGAGTGACCCAACACCTTACCTTACCACTAGGAAGTGGGTTTGTAAGTTATCGGCATCACAAAGTTCATTTTAGCACTTGTAGTTCATTTCCCGTAGGGGTCGGAAGTGCTGACAGTTTGCGTTGGAAGTTCTGACCCAAACTGTTGGGACTTCTGACACGTCGGAAGTTCTGACCCATACGTCGGGACTTCTGACACGTCGGAAGTTCTGACCCCAAGTGTCGGGACTTCCGACATTAACTGACTAGTGCATTTTGATTTAACTCTTTGGTTGCAGCAATTTGGCTCCCTAGGTTTATCTAGTATCTTTATATACTTTGTGGCTAACTTGTGAGGGGTGATATTATTCTGATTTGGAGTTTCCATTTTGGAAACTCCTATTACTAATCGTTTCCGCTTTTAAAGGTGTTGATTTTTCAGAAACGCCTATTCACCCCCCCTCTAGGCGGCATCCTAGGTCCTTTCAATTGGTATCAGAGCGAGGTTCTCACCTAAAGCTTCACCGCCGTGAGAAAAGGATGTCGACGCCTATCGAGTTGGAGCCGGTGCTTCTCCAAAATAATGGTTCAAACTTTCTACCTTGGTCAATTCATGTACTCAATGCTTTTAGAGATATTAGTCCTCTTGTTGAGCATATTGTGTTTGCAAGCATACCTCTTCCTATAGTTGATTGGAGCAACTATAAGAATTTATCAAAAGAGGAAGAGATATGCGTGCAACTCAATGCTCAAGCTATTAATATCATTTTGAGTACATTGAGTGTAGAGGTTCAAGATGAGGCAATATTCAATGGACAACCACCTCCGGAGAGTGCTCATCTCATTTGGATCAAACTCGTTGAGTTATATGGAAAATCCAAATGCGATGATGCACTTGAGGTCGAGTCAATGGAAAATATGTCCATTATGTCTTCATGCAGCGAAGAAGCCTCACAAGACCTCAAGAGAGCTGAGCCGGAGCAAGAGGCTCAAGCCCGGTGGTGGCCAAGTGATGAGTCAACCTCAGTATCTCATGATACTCATCACTTGTGTCTCATGGCCAAGAAAAGCAAGAAGAAGGCTAGCAAGAAAGATCAAGCCAAGGAGATAGCACGAGTAGATGATCAAGAAGAGAGTGATATTGAAATTGAAGATAGCTACACTCTTGATCATCTAAGCAACAAAGACAAGCTCATTCTCATGAAGCTAGTTGAGAAGAATGATGAGCTAGAGGAAGAGAATGAGAAACAAGAGCAATCACTTCAAAATCAAGAAAAGTTTCTCATCTCCAAATTGCAAGAGCTAAAGGCCATAAATGAGAGGTATGAGAAATTATCAATTGAGCATGCTTTAGTTACTAACTCCTCTTCTAGTGTTTCACAACTAGAGAAGGAAAACTTTGAGCTCAAGGCAAAATTAGATGAACTCTCAAGCAATTATAATGTGCTACAAGCAAACTATGTTCATCTCAAGTGCTCTCATGAAGAATTAGTAGAATCAAGCATTATGCTTGAGGTGGCTCATGAGGTTGTGATTACAATGGTAAAATCATCTCAACCTCCCACTCACACACTCACTTGTACACACTCTCAATTGAATATTTTTTGTACTAATGAGTGTGCTTCTCAAGCAAGCCAATCTTCGATTGAGCAAAAATTTATAGAAAATGTAGAGCTTAAGGAAGAAGTGGAAAGGCTAAGAAATGATGTGATTCGATTGAAGGGTAAGGAGAGAGCACAACCTTCTCAAGATAACCGTGTTAACATGGTGAAGAAGCTTGAGAAGGGTTCAAACCGTGCTTCCTCCAAAACCCAACAAAAGAATCACATCTCAAGCAAGGCCAACACAACCAAGAGCAAGAAACATGGAAAAAAGTTATGCTATGGTTGTGGATTAAATGGACATGAGTGGGTCATGTGTCCACACAAGAGTTGGGCCAACAAGTGTGAAGTGGCCGAACAAAAGACCTCAAACAAGTTGGCCAACCAAAAGAAAAGTGATGGACAAAGCACTTGTCTCATGAGCAAGAAATTGGAGCATCCAACCAAGAAATGCCCAATGTACAAGGAGGCAAGAAAGGAAGCCCAAGTTGCAACAAGAAGATGCTATGGATGCAATGAGATGGGCCACAAGGTTGATGGATGTCCATACAAGCAAAACAAGCATAGAGCAAACAAAGGTCGCATATGCTATGCTTGTGGAAGAAAGGGGCATCTAAGCTATGAATGCCCAAATGGTAATGCTCCTAAGCCGAACACATTTGTTTATAATGATATGCTTAGGAAGACCACAAATGGAGTTAGCACTAGCAAGGTGATGTGTTCACCACAAACTAGTACTAAGGCCATTTGGATGCCTAAGCACTTGTTGACTAACTCAAAAGGACCCAACAAGAGTTGGGTACCAAAATGTGCTTAGGTTGATAATGTAGGTACTTGGTGGTAAGATGAAAGCTTCGGGGTGGTTGAGCAAGCAAATTGAAAATATTCACTCAATCTATCAATCAATTTTTATCATAATCTCATATATGGTTGACCCGAAGATAAATCAATGACCATATCATTTACTTCATCTCTACCATTGGTAGCAAGTACCTAAAAACCTTATAGGATAGCCACTTTGTGTTTAGTGCTCAATGGCTCACAAATAAGTATATTTATGAAATAATTGGAAGTGGCTAATTAGTTTCATTTAATAATTATCATGTTTGCCATGTGATGCTTTTAATGGCTCTCTAGTAGAGCAATGCATTTGTTCAGATGCAGGCATACAAGAAGTACTAGAGCTAAAATGAAGAATCACAAGCAGCGCTTCAATTGTTTCTGTCCTGCATCTGCCGGACGTGTCTTGTATGGCAGGAACCAGAGCACTAATTGGGATGCAATTGAGGTTTGATCCATATGATTTCAAATATCCTTAATTTGCTCAGAAGCTTGTGATCTATCAAACCTAAGTGGGTTGTGAGTATGTCTCAACGAAATTTAAATATGGCAAATTACTTTATGTTGGTCAAAATAGAAAATTGACTCCCAAATTCTTAAAAGAATAAAGTGCTTGTTGAAAGTCATTCAAATTACTTGTGGTACTTATTTAGGGGGAGCTCAGTTTCTATTTTGCACTATTGTGGACTAACAAACTTATCTAGCATTATTTGTAGTCCTTTGGATGAAAATTGATTTCATATATGGTATGATTATTTGACAAGTGAGGTCAACATGATGTTGTCATGCCATGTATTATCTCAATGGTGATATTGTGGGCTCAAGGCAAAGGTATGTATTTACATACATGCATTGTAAGTGCATCTAAGGCCCTTTATATGCTAGTGTGTGCATTTGTGTGATATAGGATAGATGTTTTTCAAAATCCCTAACTAGCATGTGTAGGTGGTGTGGTTTTTGAAAATCATGTGGTTTTTGGGTCTTTGTGACCTAGTCATGTCATATTGTGATTGTTGCTACCCTTGGTTGATTATTTGCCTAATCACATGTGACATGGTTCTCCCAAGTCCATAAAAATCCCTATGTCCCTCTAAAATCTCTCTCAAGTTTTGAAAATCATAAATTTGCTAAATATTCGAAAAAAAGAGAAAATCAATTCTTGGCTAATTCATGTCCCCTAAGTGAGAATCCTAAGCCTATTTCAATTGATACAAATATTATGCCTAGGAAGGTTTACTATGGTACCTTATTGGTTAGTATTGCAAAAATATTCCGCTATTCATACTAAGGCTATGCCTAAGCATGTTGCGTCTAACATGAGAGGACCCAAACTAGTTTGGGTACCATCGAAAAGTGGATGATCGTTTGTAGGTACCATGGCATTGGAGACTTGATTCAATGGAATTATTATTGTTCATCTTATGTTGAGTCAAGTATTGAAGCCTAGTGCAATTCTATCCCAATGCCAAGTCAAAATTGAGTGAAGTCCATATGCTATCAACATACAAGTGTCATATTCAAGTTGTGGGAATTTATTGATATATTTGAAGGCATGCAAATAAGTGGAGTTGAAGCTTGCAAAGATGATCATAAGCTATCAAGGTATATCTCTTGTTGATCAAAGTTTATTTGGGTGCATATGAGTTAATTGAATTGGATATATATGCATATGTTGCTTGCTATGAGATGTTTGAATGGATTAAATGCTTAAGTAATCAAGTTTGAAGTTGGTTTGATTGGATATGTTCATAAGATTTCTTCTAGTAAGTGGTTTGAATGGACATATGTCTTGTGAGAGTATTCAAACAAGTTGATTTCAAGTTTGGTTCAATTTGGAGAAAAATGGCTCAATTATTGAAATCTGTCCAATATTGAAAATCTGAGCTAGCAGTGATCATAGACATGTTTGAGTAATCAAATCTATTTGTATTGGCTTGAAATTTGGTCTGCATGCTCTACACTTATGGTATTAGTTGCTGTGCAAATTTCATGAGATTTGGATAAGTGATACTTCGGATTTGGAGTAGATCTTGTCAGCTATAGTGCAGCAGTTTTCAGCATGTACCTGTGTGGAAAGATATGAAATCTGGTAGCAATATAGAAGTCCAAAGAAGCTCAAATTTTTACAGATACTAGAAGACTTCGTGTGTCACATCTTCACCAAATTTCATGGCTTTTGGATATGTAATTTGGGAGATATGATTTATTCTTTGAAGAGTACAGAATCTGCCAGGAAAGTGACAATTATTGGATTGATCAAAAGTCACTTAGATTCAAAGGTCCTCAAATTAGAATCATATCTATAAGTGATTGAGGTACCTATGTTTTGGTTTTGGTTTGAGATAGAAGCATGACAAATGATGAGTACAAGACAATTTATTTGAAGAGTGTATCTAGTACACATTTGGTACTCAAGCTAGAGATCAAGACCAAGATCGAGATGAAGATGGAGTTTAAATTCTAGTGATAATTGGAGATCTTTTGATAGAAAGAAAAGGACTTAAAGAATGATTTAAAGTTATTCATCAAATTAAGTCCAACAATATGGATCAATCAAACAAAATCTTTCAAGTGGATCAAGTGATTTTCTTTCAAGTTATTTCAAGTGAGTATCAATGATGGTTCTTTGGAGAGAGGTCACTTCGCTCTAGGCTTGGATGGCTAAAATTTAAGTGGTAATCTAAAGGGACATTTTAGGTACTTGATTGAAGAAAATCAAGAGATTGGTCTAAAAAGCAAGCAACATCCAAAAGAGAACAAGTCATAAAATTTCAAGTGGTATCATGAAATTTCAAGTGGTATTACAAGTGGTGCATCTTTCAGTTCTCTCAAGCAAGCAATGGTCAAAGAAGAAGCAAGCCAACCACAACAAGAAAAGTGCACTTGATCATTAGTGGTTCTCAATTCATATGGGTGAAGAATAGGAATTCAAAGAATTGGTATCTATTGGTCTTCACCAAGCTTATAATTGGACTTCATGGTGCTATTGGAGAAATGAATTGAAATCTATATGATTATCTTCCTCTCCAACATAGCAAAGGTATCATTGCATTGTGCATGATCATTTGTCATCCCTTACTAGTATGCGGTTAGTGCATATAGTACATGCTTATAGGATCATGCACTACAAATGAAAATTTTTAGATTCATAGACTACCACTATTGCCTGAATGATTATATGATCTAGTGGTTAGTGTATGAGTTTGTTCATGAGCTAGTAAACCCATGTACTGGATCTATTTTGAATTGCTAACAAGTGACAAGTACAACCTCTTTAAGATGACAAAAGGGGAGTGACAAGTAATATGACCCACGCCTTGACAAAAGGGGGAGTTTAATACAAAGGGGGAGAGATTGGTACAAAGTTTAAACCTTAAGCACCCTTTGTGCTTTGTGTGACCCTTTTTGGCGATAGATGACAAAGGGGGAGAGATATGATTAAAGCTTAAGGGGATATGTTTAAAGCTTCAGGAGTGCAACCTTGTGTCTAGCTATAAAAGGGGAGAGTAGCTATGACAAGGGGAGAGATATGACTTGAGAAATTTGTGTAATAAGTGCTATGTGTGACATACATGTGTTATATTTATTTTCATAAGGACTCTACATGCTAGAATGAAAATACTTGATGTGATGCCTTTATACTTATTCTTGTGTGATATATCTTGTCATATGCATCACGGTTTTACTTTGTCACACACACATGCACCCCACGGATGCAATGATTTAGGGGGAGTCTCCTATATGTTTTAGTATGTGCAATTGACATTTGAGGTCATTTTGTGAATTCTAATCATAAGCACATATTAAGGGGGAGCCTCTCATAAATCATTGAACCCAAAAGTTTAAATGTTTATATCATTTTGTAAGCTTTAATCAAGTTGTCGTCAATCACCAAAAAGGGGGAGATTGAAAGTGCATCTAGCCCTTTAGTGGGTTTTGGATGATTGAATGACAGCATGATTAAAGGTCTAACCCGTTTGCTAAGTGTGAACAGGTAATAGGTTATCTCACAGATACTTAATGAAAAGCCAAAATAATGTGTTGTTGTATAAACAATCTAGTTCAAGCACAAGACAACAATGCAAATGAAACTCATACAAAGGCTTATCTATTGTGGGATTCCATGTACTATGTGAAAGCAAGCTCGTTAGGATTAATTAATGAGACATGAAGGATTGCATATGGAATGGTCTCTTAAGTAAAGCTTGCTAAATTGAAATGAAAAAGATGACAATACATGAATGGATGATTCAACACAAGATGTGACTTGATGGCTTGTGATGGTGAAGATAGCAAGGAAAGGCTTCGAGGTACTAAGCAAGGGTGAAGGGCAAGCGACAGCTTGGCGGCCAAAGAACCTAGCTAGGGTGAAGAAGGAAGTACTTGCATTTAGTTGAGGTACTAATCAAGCTATGATGGCCATGTTTATGTGGAGGATCAAATCACTATTGGAATGTTTGATGGAAGTGACTTGATACATTTTGGAGTTATTCATATTTGATGAATGGAATCAAGTCACGTGCTCAAGATGGCTATGCTCAAGTAACAAGATCAATATTGACATGTTGGCACCCTCACTTGATGAAGATTGAAAGACACGGCATCAATTTTAAAGAAGATCAACTCAAAAGGTTTAATTTCGTATTTCTTTTGATCTTGAGTTAATAGGTATGCCGTACTATTAAGAGGGATGCAAGTTTTGGTGGTCTGAGGAAGATAGAGTGCTCAAGCATAATAATTAAATTCAAAGTGAGACACTCTAGCACTTCACGAGCACATAGAATAATTTTTCTGTGACTGTCGGTGTCGGAAGTCCCGATGTAAGCCGGAACTCCCGACAGTCGGAAGTCTTGACTCTTGCCGGAAGTGCTGACTCCCAGTCACAGCCTGCGTGGTGACTGTGGACGTCGGAAGTCCCGACGTGAGTCAGAACTCCCGACAGTCGGAAGTCCCGACCCAAGCCAGGAGTCCCGGCATCGATGGTTCTACTGACCTGCTGTCTGTGCCCGTCGGAAGTCCCGACGATCGTCGGAAGTCCCAACCATCGGAAGTCCCGACGTTTGTCAGGAGTTCCGACACTGACTTGACCCAGGCCGGGAGTCTCGGCATCAGTGGTGCTGACTGTTTGTTCAACTGTGCACGTCGGAAGTCCCGACGAACGTCGGAAGTTCCGACCGTCGGAAGTCCCGACGTTTGCCGGGAGTTCCGACACTGACTCGCACCCGTGGACTTTTGACCTCGTGTGAACAGTGTTTTCTTCATACGTCGGAAGTCCCGAGATCTGCGTCGGAACTCCCGACGTAGATCTGAACGGTTAGATTTTCACTTGGGGTATAAATACCTGTCTCCTCCATTCTAACCGTTGCCCACTCATTTTCAATGCGACGAACACTCGGCCAAAACAGCCCCCAAGCATTCTAGGCTCCCCTCTCTTCACTCCTTTACTTCCAACTTTGATTCCCAAAGGGTATGAGTGATTGGAGAGTGGATTGAGTGAGAAAAACACTTTGAGCAAGCTTGAGCACTTGATTTCTTCGTCAAGCCGGTTTGATTTGCATTTGTTACTCTTGGGGATTTTTCCCTAGCCGGCTAGGCGTCGCCCAAGAGCTTCCATCTTATGGAAGAGCCTTGGGAAGTTTGTATTACCCTTGATTTCTAGTGAAGAAACTCAAGTGACCTTTGTGGTATCCTTGAGTGAGGCAAGGAGGTGGAAGAGACTCCGACCTAAGTGGTCACCTCAACAACGAGGACGTAGGAGCTCCTTTGTGGGGCTGCCGAACCTCGGGATAAATTCTTGTCTCCCGCGTGCTTGTTGTTGTTGAGATTTGCTCGAAATTACATGTATTTGGTTGTCTTCCTCTCTCTAGTTATTTCTTAGGGTTTGGGACTCGATCTACGGAGTGGTGGCTTATCAACGTCAAGAGAGTGACCCAACACCTTACCTTACCACTAGGAAGTGGGTTTGTAAGTTATCGGCATCACAAAGTTCATTTTAGCACTTGTAGTTCATTTCCCGTAGGGGTCGGAAGTGCTGACAGTTTGCGTTGGAAGTTCTGACCCAAACTGTTGGGACTTCTGATACGTCGGAAGTTCTGACCCATACGTCGGGACTTCTGACACGTCGGAAGTTCTGACCCCAAGTGTCGGGACTTCCGACATTAACTGACTAGTGCATTTTGATTTAACTCTTTGGTTGCAGCAATTTGGCTCCCTAGGTTTATCTAGTATCTTTATATACTTTGTGGCTAACTTGTGAGGGGTGGTATTATTCTGATTTGGAGTTTCCATTTTGGAAACTCCTATTACTAATCGTTTCCGCTTTTAAAGGTGTTGATTTTTCAGAAACGCCTATTCACCCCCCCTCTAGGCGGCATCCTAGGTCCTTTCACCTTCCGAGTAGCAATTTGGGACACGTAGTCGTTCCAGAGCCTAGTCGTGTCCGTGTTCCTCTTTGCTACTTTGCTTTTCGTGGTGCCGAGTTCGTTGGGTCTTGTAAGATTTGTAATCTTCTATTTTTGAAGTCGCTTGTAATGTAACGAATTTTGTCTTCTGAGTTGTCTTTGACTTTTCTGTTGTGATCCCTGTCGTTCGTGAGACTACCGAGTTCTTTCTTACATAACCGGGTCCTTTTGTTCCTCATGAGGTAACCCTCTCTTTCTTCTTTCTTCCTTCTTGGCTTGACGGGTTGTTCTTGTATCAATATGATAACCCTGCCGTGGCGTTGGACGGATAAGTCTGAAATCTGCCCGTTGGTTTGTACCGTTGTGTGGATTCGTGCCCTCCGTCATTTTAGTTGCATCGGTAAATGGACCGTTGCGTTCCCACATTGTGCTTTAACGGGCCTCGTGGGCCGTTTGTATTACTAGAAAATCTATTTAAAGACCTTTTATCTTTCTTTCCTTTGCTGTCCAGCTCTTGCCTTTAAACCCTAGCCCTCAGAAATCCACCGCCGTCTTTGTCGCCATCACCCGAGCACCATCATCTTAGCTTCATCTTCCTCAGTGTCTTTTTTGCTTCCGCCAGTTCATGGGAAAGAAGAAAACCGCAAGCAAGTCTCAGGCGACCTTCGTGGACGAGGAGTCTTCCCTCTCTTTGATTGAAAACCAGGAGTTCGTGGCCATGAGGGTAGCTCAGAAGGTTTGGCTGGCTCCAACAACAAGCGAAGACCAGCTGCGCGAGCTCGTTAGCGATGGCTTGATCCAAAGCAAAGTCATTGCCGAATGGAGAGTCTCGGGCGAGCATCGGGTTTCGGCTCCGGGTCCTGGTGAGATTGTCCTTTTTGTTTCCTTTGTCTACGCTGGACTTTGTCTTCCTGCTTCCGCCTTCCTTCATCAATTTCTTGGTTATTTCGGGGTTAGTCTGAACCATCTAACCCCCAATGTCGTTCTCCATCTTTCTGTTTTTGTTCACCTTTGTGAAGCCTTCCTTGGGATCCCTCCTTCTCTATCTCTTTTTCGCTTTTTCTTTCGTCTGAAACCTCAACCTCGCCGTGAAGAAACCAGCGCCCTCGGTGGTTGCAGGATTCAGTTTCGCCAGGGTCTCAAAATTAAGTTTTTTGATTATGACCTGGTCGATTCTGTCAAAGATTGGCGTGCCGAGTGGTTCTATGCTGCCAATTTGATCCCTTCCCTTGTCGTCCACTCCGGATCTGGTCCTGTGGTGAATGACCGATGGGACAAAAAGCTTGAGTCACCTGCTGAGGTTCAAGCGATCCAGCCACTCCTTGATAGGATTAGCATGCTGAAACAGCAGGGTTTGACCGGCTTTGGTATTGTTTCAAGCTTCCTTCGTCGCCGGGTTCAGCCTTTGAAGGAGCGGGATCATCTCGGCTTTGAGTATTCTGGGGCCGAGGATCCTTCACGCATGGTCCCAGCTCTTGAGCTGACCGGTGAGGAGGTACTCGAGCGTCTCCAGAAGATGCTGAAAGGAGTGAGCATCATTCCTCCTGCCGTCTCAGAGTTCTCGGCCATCAACCCGCCTCCAGCTGTGAGTTGTCTATCCTTTTGTTTGAGTACTTTATATACTTTTGCTGCATCCGTTCTTGCTTAGCTTTTCTTTGTCTCGGTTGTTTTATTCTTTTTCACAGGAGCTTGGGCGAAACTTTGTCGATCCGATCCCCCTTGATGTTCTCCCTGCCGTGGCGGAGATTGGGGATCGTTTAGCTGGAACCTCTGCAATTAGTAGGTCCCAAACCTCTACAGCCCTTCCTGGGGTTTCTTCCGGATTTGTTGATGTATATGAAGAATATGTTCCTCGTCTAGTCCCTCGTGACCCTCGCAGCATCCCGAAGAGGGGTCGAACGGATGGGTCTTCATCTGGCCTACCTGTCTCCAAGAAGCCTCGCAAACCAAGTACTCCCTCAGGTACTCCAGTCATTGCTAGCATGCTCTTAGGTGAGCACATTTAATACTCTTTGTTCCTTTATTTTCATGTCTCTCTCTTGATCCGAGTACTTTTATTCTCTTTTCAGCAGGTGCTCTGGTTTCCTTGGCCGAGGAAGAAGAGGATGATGAAGTCCCCCTCGTCATGCGGCGGTGAGTTGTTTTTCATATTCTCGTTGTATTGAATTTCTCTTCTTCGTCTTGACTTCTAGTTTTGAACTTTTTGAAGTAATCGGAGGTCGGGTGCGAGTTCTTCCAAGACTCCCGCGCCGACTTCTCCTGAAGCTCCGGTGTCTAGTTCTTTGGTTACCTCTGCCCCGAGCTCTACTGCTCCTCTGGTGCGGGGTTCTTCCATGGCTCCAGCCCTGGCTTCTTCCGCGGCTCCGTTGTCGGCTATCCCGCGCCCGTCGCCGGGTGGCGGGGACGTCTTCGCCGTCGTGGTTCCCCCTGCGAGGCCTTCTCTTGGCTTCGCAAAGAAGAAAGTGGTTGGGTGAGTAGACTCTAGCTTTATCTTTTTGACTTTTATCTTCCTTCCTCTGGTTCTTAATGGTGCTTCCTTTTATCATTTTTCGGTGTTTCGTCTTCTCTCATTTCTTCATCGACTTCTTCTCTGCCTCCCGCCGCGCCAACGAGTTCCGAGCCTCGGGACTCACAACATTCTGTTGATGAAGTTGCCGCGGGGGCTTTAGAGCTTCCTGGCGGAGTTGCGGACTTGGCCGCTCCGGAGGTGACTGTGGCCGTCGCGCCGGATCCTTCTGAGGGTTTGGCTCCAGCTTCCCTGGAGGTTGCTTTGGTCGTTCCTTCTTTGCCCCAGCCGGCTTCTCCTTCCCCTTCTCTTGCTTCCGGCGGCCCCTCTTTTTCCGGTGACGTGGTGCAACAGTTCGATGCCACTCATCGGTTATCAGAGCTGACCGCAGCCTGGGGGAGCTTGTCGACCCTCGTGACTTCTTTTGGTGAAAAGCTCCAGGTAGGTTTTATTGCCACTCTTCTTTTGCATGCTTGTTTTTCTTCTGTTCTTACGCCTTGTTTCTCTTTGTCTCTTTTTGCTCAGTCTTTCTCTCGTGATCATTCTGGCTTCTTTTTCTCATCTGAAAATGAGAGGAAGTTGTCTTCAGAGGTGGACGCTCTGAAAGCCGATCTTGACCTCCTCCGGGCTGAGTTGGAGATGGAGCGTCAACTGCACCAAAAGGAGGAGAAGACCCTTCGCACTCGGGTCGTGGAGACGGAGAGGCAGAGAGATGCTGCGGTGGAGTCTGCGAAGAATGAATGCAAAGGTGCCACGGGTTCGGCCTGTTTCTTTTTGTATTTTGACTTCTTTTTACGCTGACTTGTTCTTGGGTGTCTTGTCTAGCTCTCCGAGTCAACAAGCAGAAGCTCTCGGAGAGTATCGATGAAATGAAGGCCCTTGTCCGTTCTAGTCATAATAAAGCTGAGGAGGTAATTACTCATGCTGAGGAAGAACTCGCCCTTGCTAGGCTGATTAGGCGTGGAGCTGACAGAGATCTTGTGCAGGCCCAAAAAACTATTGAAGGCTTGTCTGGGAAGCTGGCGACGGCTACTGAAAATTGGAATGTTTTGTGGAAATCTTTTCGCGCAGTAGCCGATGTCCTCCGGACTCCAGCGGATGATGGGCAATCTTGGGCGCAGTTCATTCCCCGGATTCCGACTCATTTCCAAGAGTTCACGAAGAAGTGTGCCCAAGTATGTACCAAGAATGTGCTGGCCCAGGTCCGGGTTCTTGCTCCAGAGGCGCCTCTGTCCAAGATAGCAGAGGAAGCTGAAAGCCAAGAATACCTTGACGCCGTTGAGAGGATGGAGCCCGAGGTCGAAGGTCTAGCCAGTAGGGTTGTAGATAGTCTAAATATCGATATCTCCCTTTCTGATGACAACGCCTGCCTTGATTGAGCATCCCCTTGTAATATTACACTCCCCTTTAAATGAAGATTCTTTATTTTTGTCGATGTATTCTTTGCCTGGGTGCGGTTGAAGTTACTTGACTTGCTGAGTACTTTGTCCTGTTCCTGTCTCCGCTCCGCAAAACAACTCTGTGTGTTATCCTGATGAGACCCCTCGATTTGTCGAGTACTTTTCTTTCTTTCCTCTTTTGTGATTCGTCGAGTGCTTTGTCCGTGCTATGACTTGTTAGACGTAGATCTTTGCGCTGACAACCTTTTGCCTGCGCTATGTTAAACAACTCGGTATAGAATGTTGCCTTAACAAACTTCGGCATCCGAGTGCTTTCTTGAGTGGCGTTTGTGCTTTTCTGAGGAAAAAGTATTCCTATCTGGATGTAGCCCCCGAGCCTCTTGCTTTTCGGAACGAAGTGCTGGAGGGTCTTTTGAAGTTAAATTTCGGTCGACTTGTTTCGGGTGTTAGCTTTTAGCTACCCTCATCGGTGGGCTCAAGCGTCTTTTCAGCTATTTTGCTCTCGGCCGGAATGCTCAGGCATGTTTTCAGCCATTTTGCTTTTTGTTTCGGGTGTTAGCTTTTAGCTACCCTCATTGGCGGGCTCAAGCGTCTTTTCAGCTATTTTGCTCTCGGCCGGAATGCTCAGGCATGTTTTCAGCCATTTTGCTTTTTGTTTCGGGTGTTAGCTTTTAGCTACCCTCATCGGCGGGCTCAAGCGTCTTTTCAGCTATTTTGCTCTCGGCCGGAATGCTTAGGCATGTTTTCAGCCATTTTGCTTTTTGTTTCGGGTGTTAGCTTTTAGCTACCCTCATCGGCGGGCTCAAGCGTCTTTTCAGCTATTTTGCTCTCGGCCGGAATGCTCAGGCATGTTTTCAGCCATTTTGCTTTTTGTTTCGGGTGTTAGCTTTTAGCTACCCTCATCGGCGAGCTCAAGCGTTTTTTCAGCTATTTTGCTCTCGGCCGGAATGCTCAGGCATGTTTTCAGCCATTTTGCTTTTTGTTTCGGGTGTTAGCTTTTAGCTACCCTCATCGGCGAGCTCAAGCGTTTTTTCAGCTATTTTGCTCTCGGCCAGAATGCTCAGGCATGTTTTCAGCCATTTTGCTTTTTGTTTCGGGTGTTAGCTTTTAGCTACCCTCATCGGCGAGCTCAAGCGTTTTTTCAGCTATTTTGCTCTCGGCCGGAATGCTCAGGCATGTTTTCAGCCATTTTGCTTTTTGTTTCGTGAAAACAACTCGTTGAAAATCATGACAAGACATGCTGTGGATGAACGTCATCTTTATTGATCATGAGTATAAACTACTACATATGTTGTTGAAGAGTATTGCTTTTCGTCGATTGTGAACGTTGGTCCCTTGTGGCTTGCATTTTCTTGAGTTGTTTTTACGCGTAGAATCTTCTTAGCTGGCTGATGTGCCATGTATTGCTGACTTCTTTTCCATCTTCGGTTATTAACTTGTATGTGCCTGGTCTGGTGACTTTTGTGACGATGAACGGACCTTCCCATGGACTGAGTAGTTTATGTTGTCCATCAGTCTTCTGTATCCTTCTTAGTACTAAGTCTCTGACTTGTAGTGATCGGGGTTGGGTACTTTTGTTGTAATGCCGTCTTAAACCTTGTAGGTATCTGGCTGATTGGAGGGTAGCGTTTACTCTGATTTCTTCTGAGCTGTCGAGTTCTAATCTTCTTGTGTGTTCTGCTTCTCCTTCATCGTATTGCTCTATCTTTGGGGATATCCAGATCAAGTCGGCGGGCAGTACAGCCTCTGACCCATAAACTAGGAAGAAGGGTGAGTAGCCTGTTGCTCTACTTATTTGAGTTCATAGTCCCCATACTACTTTCGGTAATTCTTCAATCCATTTGGACCCATAGTCCACTAGTTCTTCGTATAACCTTGGCTTTAATCCGGCTAGTATGAGTCCATTAGCCCTTTCTACTTGTCCGTTGGCTTCTGGGTGTGCAACAGACGCGTAGTCTATACTGAAACCACAGTCTTGTGCCCAGCTCTTGAATTCTGTAGCTGTGAAAGGGGATCCTAGATCTGTGATGATTCGATTGGGCATGCCGAAGCGGTGCATAATGTCTTGGATGAACTCGACCGCTTTGGTTGCGCTGTACTTTGCGAGTGGTTTGTATTCAATCCACTTGGTGAATTTGTCGATTGCTACGAAGATGTACTCGAAGCCACCTTTTGCTTTCTTCAGGGGTCCTACTTGATCTAACCCCCAGCAGGAAAAGGGCCAAGCGGGTGGGATGCAGATAAGATTGTGAGCTGGTATTGCAAACATTTGGCAACCTTTGCACTTTCTGACAAGTTCTTCTGCGTCTTTCAAAGCGGTTGGCCAGTAGAATCCAGTGCGAAATGCTTTGCCAACTAGTGTCCTTGAAGCGGCATGATTTCCACAGCAACCTGAGTGTATTTCATCTAGGATCTCTTTGCCTTCTTGAAATGAGACACATTTTAGGAGTACTCCTGATGATGTTGCTCTTCTGTAAAGTTTATCTCCTACTAGAACGTAGTTTTTGCTTCTGCGAACAACTTGGGTGGCCTCTGCTTTATCTGCTGGCAGTTTATTTTCTTTGATATAGTCGATGAAAACTTGGCTCCATGAAGTGTTGATTACCAAGATCTAAACGCCTTCAGCCTGAATTTCATGTGTTGTTTCACTGGGTTGTTTGATAGAGGGAACTGATAGCTCTTCTATAAATATGCCGGGTGGAACCTTTGCTCTGTCTGATCCGAGCTTGGCAAGGACATCTGCTGCAATGTTGGAATCGTGTAGGACGTGTAAAATTTCTAATCCTTGGAAATGTTTTTCAAGTTTCCGGATTTCAGCACAATAAGCACTCATGTTTTCTTTGGTGCAATCCCAATCTTTGTTGACTTGGTTGATGACTACTGCTAAATCGCCGTATACGAGTAATCTTTTTATTCCAAGGGTAATCACCACTCGTAGCCCGTGGATGAGGGCTTCATATTCTGCTTCGTTATTTGTAGCTTGCCATAATATCTGAAGGACATACTTGAGTTGTTTTCCTTCTGGAGAAATGAGGAGAACGCATGCACCGGCCCCGCCTAGTTTGAGTGACCCGTCAAAGTACATCTTCCAGTGGTCAAGGATTGTATCTGATAAAGGCTGTTGAATCTCTGTCCATTCGGCCACGAAATCGGCGAGGGCTTGAGATTTGATTGCCTTCCGTGGGGTGAAATTGATGTCAAGAGCTCCAATTTCAACTGCCCACTTGGATATGCGCCCCGTGGCATCTTTATTGTGTAGGATGTCTCCGAGTGGAAAATCCGTCACCACGATAATCTTGTGACTTTCGAAATAGTGGCGAAGCTTCCGTGAGGTAATGAGTAGAGCGTAGAGTAATTTTTGTACATGTGGGTACCGGATTTTGGATTCTGACAGTACTTTGCTGATGTAGTATACGGGACATTGCACTTTATATACGTGCCCTTGTTCTTCTCTTTCTATAACTATTGTTGTGCTGATTACGGTAGGAGTTGCCGCAATATATAGCATCATGTCTTCATCTTTCTTTGGAGGTGTCAGGATAGGCGACGAAGTGAGGTATTCTTTAAGTTGTTTGAAAGCTTCGTCGGCCTCTATTGTCCACTCGAACTTGTCTGTCTTCTTTAGTAGTTTAAAGAAAGGTAACCCCTTTTCGCCGAGTCTTGATATAAAGCGGTTGAGGGCCGCCATGCACCCTGTTAGTTTCTGCACATCTTTGACACTTCTAGGTGGGCCCATTTCTGTTATAGCTCGAATTTGCTTGGTGCTGGCTTCGATCCCGTGCTGACTGACAAAAAATCCGAGTAGTTGCCCTGAGGGAACTCCAAATACACATTTATTTGGGTTCAATTTCCATCTCCATTTCTTCAAGTTTTCGAAGGTTTGCTTTAAATCTTCAATTAGGGTGTCTGGGTTCTTTGTTTTCACCACCACATCGTCCACATATGCCTCCACATTTTCACCGATTTGATCCCCAAGGCAAGTTTGGATAGCTCTTTGGTACGTGGCGCCAGCGTTCTTTAGTCCAAACGACATGGTCTTGTAGCAGTAGGCACCAAACGGGGTGATGAAAGATATCTTGCTCTGGTCCTCTTCTTTTAGTGCGATCTGGTGATATCCTGAATAGCAATCGAGAAAGGATAATAGCGCAGATCTCGCTGTCAATTCAACTATCTGGTCGATGCGTGGTAACCCGAACGGATCTTTTGGGCAATGTTTGTTGAGATCTGTGTAATCGACGCACATACGCCACTCGTCCGTGTTTTTCTTCTGCACAAGGACCGGGTTTGCTAGCCAATCTGGATGCAGGATCTCCTTGATGAATCCGGCTGCCATCAGTTTTGTTATTTCCTTTTTAATTGCTACCTTCTTGTTGGGTGAGAATCGTCGTAGCCGTTGCTTTACAGGCTGGGAGCTTTCGTTAACGTCAATTCTGTGCTCAGCCAACTCCCTTGGGACTCCTGGCATGTCGGCCGGCTTCCAAGCGAAGATATCTTTGTTGTCCCGAAGAAAGTTGGTGAGCGCGAGTTCCTATTTTGCCGAGAGGTGAGCACTGATGGTTGTTGTCTTGGAGGTATCGCCTGTGCCTAAGTCGATTTGCTTGACGCCGGCTTCTTTTGGTGGTGCGATGATGCTGGGCTTTTTAGCCGGTATTTCTAATTCTTCTTGGCTTGTCTCTGTAGCGATTGTGGCTATTTCTTTTCTTCCATTGTCGGCTTGCGCTTTAGCTGCAATTTGGATTGCCTAAACGTCGTAGTCAAAAGCGCGCTTCAAATCGCTTCGAAGAGAAAGGATACCGTTTGGTCCTGGCATCTTTAGCAGTAAGTACGGATAATGTGGTATTGCCATGAATTTGGCCAGTGCTGGACGTCCGAGGATTGCATGATAAGACGAATCGAAGTCGGCGACTTCAAATTTGATGAACTCTGTTCGGTAGTTTGAGGGAGTTCCAAAGGTAACAGGTAAAGTAATTTGTCCGAGTGGCATGGCTGCTTTGCCGAGTACTATTCTGTAAAAGGGTGTGCTTGTTGGTGTAATCATCCCGGCGAGTTGTAGTCCCATTTTCCTTAGAGTTTCTGAAAAGATGATGTTGAGTCCAGCTCCTCCATCGATTAGTACTTTGGTGACGGTCATTCCAGCAATAGTCGGATCTAGAACCAGTGGATAATGGCCTGCGTTTCCCACGCTTGTCCATTGGTCTTCTCTGGTAAATTGGATCGGATACTGTGACCAATTGAGGTATCTTGGTGTAGCCGGTTCTGCTGTCATAATGGTCCGCAGTGCTAGTTTTTCTTGATGTTTGCTTCTGCAATTCGGAGCACCTGAGAAAATCACTGCTACCGTTCCCCTGGGTTTTTGGAATCCTTTGTCCTCGTGGTTGTCTTCTTCTCTTTTCTGATTGTCCTCTTTGGTGTTTTCCTTACTATCTTTTCTCGTGTATCGATCATTGAAAGTGTAGCAATTTCCGATGGTGTGCCTCCCACTAGGGTGTAATGGGCAACGTATGTTTTCAATGTCATCATATCTTCTGGGTTTAGGAAACTTCTTTGATTTGTCGGCCATTGCCACAGTATTGTCTGGTCTACGTTTTCTTTCTCGATGTCTGCTACTTCGGTGATTTTGCTTGTCCAAGTTGTCCTGGTTGCTTCTGTCCGGGAACCTCTCTCGTGTTTTTTCTTCTGCAGTAATCATTTTTTCTACTGTACGTCTGAATTCTTCATTGTTTCTTGGATTTTCTTTGCAAAAGTCTTGAAATTGCCACCTAGCCATGATTCCGTGAGAGAAAGCTTCAATTACTTCTCATTCGGTTATGTCATGCACTTGAGCTCGTAGTTCGCCGAATCGTCGATAGTAATTTCTAAGACTTTCACCTCCCTTTTGCTTGAGTCCTTTTAGCTCCGCATGAGTGATTGGGTGTGTAATGATTCCTGTGAAATTTTCACAAAAAGCTCTTTGCAAATCCTCCCAATTTCTGATAGATCCTGGGTTAGTTTGTCGAACCATTGGAGGGGCATGGCCTCTAGTGCCATGGGAAAGAAAAGGGTTTTGATATCGTCGTCTCCTCCGGCTAGTTCAATTGATTGTGAATATATTCTGAGCCATTGCCTTGGTTCAGTTTTGCCATCATACTTGGAGTGGTTAGACGGTTTGAATGTGTGAGGTAATCGTACCAATGCGAGCCTGTTCGCGAAACAGGGGAACCTGTCGTGTGCCTTGGTTTCTTTGAATTCAGATTCGGCACCTTCTTCTGTCCAACTGTTGTTCTGATTGGAACAATCTTGTGAGGTTGTCTGGGTAGGTACCCTGCTCCTAGTCTTCCTTAGTTGTTCAAATCGGTGGCCTTGATTATGTTCCTTCCTGCTTCCTCCGCCATGGCTTCCACCCGGCCCAAGTCTTTCGAAAGCGGATTTTCTTTGATTTTGATCTTCTTGCCGGTGAGTTGTTGATCTGGCGGGTAGTCTTGATCGAGTTTTCTCTTCATGCGTTCTTGGGATCATCGATCGGAACAAGTCCTGGAGCTGTTCATACTTCTCACTAGGATGTGAAGTTGCTCCGAGTTCTTCTAATGCTTCTCGAATCTTATCGTAAGGCGTATTTGCCATGCGTCTTCCTTCAACTTCCCGTTGCAATTTTCTTTTGTCGTACTCAGCCAATTCTGACTCGTATCTGATCCAAGCTTCCCTGCGCTGCCTAGCACGGTGTTGGCGCCCTTGCTTCAACTTGTTTTTTCTTTCTCTAGCTTGTTTCTGACTATCGGTTTCTCCATCATAGCCCTGGGCAAAGGGTGATATGTTGGATTCTGATTCATCTGATGATCTGACATCGGGTGCTTCCGGGGGATTTAATGGTGACCACGGACGTCGAACCATGAGTACTTCTCGTGCGTGAGTTGTTCTGTTATTGGCATTAGTTTTCATGCTGTCGGAGTCGCTGATAACTTTAGTAGATGCCTCGGCGTCGTAGATCGAGTCTCCTTCTTGGTAAGGTAGAATAGCTGTTGTTGTTGTGCCGACTAGTTGGGTTTCGCTACCCTTAGGAACGGAACCTAGCCAGTGGATGATACAGTCCTGCGACGTCATTGTTAGCATGAGACCCTCCTGAGCTCCTGTCAGTGGTATCCCGAATCTAGGATTGAAAGATCTTTCGAACTGTCCCTGATAGGATTTTGCCATGTCATCGAGCCCAAATGGAAAAGAACTCGACTTCTTGAGAGAACTCTGGAGGTAATCCGAGTTGTTTTGGGTTGTGCTCTGGAATCTTGCCAAAAAAGAACTCGGTTCCTCGAAAGCACTCGGATAAAACTTCGCCTTGGAGCTTGAATTCGAATCGGATACGAGTGGTCGTGGAATCTGATTTGAATCGGATACTATGAGCTGCGCGAATCTTCTGGTGAGCTGATCCGTTGTAGTTGTTGAAATAGGAACTTCTTTAAGATGATCTGGATCTTCGAGGAGATGGCTTTGAAGCTTGCCATTATTGTCTGCCTCAGAGATCCATGAGCCGAAGATGAAAGTTGATCCCGTCGGGAAGATTATGTTGTCGAGGTCCATCGAGCTCTCGGATGCAAAGTCGCCGAACTACCCTACCTGGCGCGCCAGCTGTCGATGTTTGACCACCGATAGCCTGCCACGGGGGTACCCGGGGCAGTATGTTCGGGCTTCGGCGTATGCTGAACTCGACGGTTAACACAATAGACAGTCGATTTATCCTGGTTCAGGCCCTCGATCGTAGATCGAGTAATAGCCCTACGTCCAGTCGGCGTTAGCCTTTGCGTTGGATTGAATATCAAGTGTCGTGTTGTACAATTGTCGTCCCCTTGACAGGAGCCCTGTCCTCCTTTATATAGTCAGGAAGCCAGAGTCCCAGTCGGTTTACAATGAGATTTTTGGTAGGATTACTTAATAGTTCTACTATCAAGATTTACATGGGAAGAATCCTAGTCGAACTAGATCTCCTCTCTCCCTTGCGGGGTATCCTGTGGGTCCTGTATCGACAAACATCCTCTGCGCGCCGCCGCGGCCGTTGTCCCACCCATCCTCTGCGTCATCGCCGCGCGCCCACCCCGCCCTCTGCTTGCCGCTGCCGCCTTTCCCCTCCCATTCTCTGACCGCCACCGCGTTCCATCCAGCCCTCTACACATCATCGCCCAGTTCCGTGCGGCGCGCTACATAGCTCCGCATCACCGGCAAGCTCCACTTTGTCGCCAAGATCCGCGCTCGGATGCTCCATCCCGAAACACACGTGCTCCTGTCCTCTGCGCAATGCTGCCGTGCCCCACCCATCCTCTACGTCGTCGCTGGCCCTAAGGGGAAACATAACAGCTACAGGCCGTCCGGACTGCACGTCCAGGCGCTAATCGTTAAAAAAACGTGGAGCTGGACAGCTTCGCCGTGCTATATTCAGTATTTCAGTTGAGTGGGTTTTTGAGACACGCTCCAGGATACAAGGATACAAAAGAAATACCAGTATAGCATATATATATAGGTACTTTTAGTTACGGTTGCAAACAGCGCGGCGGCGGTCAGCCTGCCCCACGTCCGCAATAGCCGCGAGGGAGTTTGCAGGCAGATGCGGCGGCCCACATAACACCGCTTGCGGGGGCTTTTATATTTTTATCATTATAAAGATTAGCACTCATTCGAATATCACTCTTAGAATGACACTTACAACTTTAACAGATGAGAGAAGTTTTAGTTTTAGATTTATCATATTTACGCATGTGGCATGCCACGTTAGCTCGACATGCTGTCGCCTAGTCAGCCTGAGCACGTGAAATATCGTTGCTACCCCTGCCTTGCTCCTCTCTCTCCATCCCGACAGGTGGGTCCTGCAGCACTTGTCACTTCCACATGGACCCCACTCGTCAGCTTCGTCTTCCAGCTCCAGCACCTGGATGGGAGACAGCTCGTCGGAGCTTCATCGCCCATGGCCAGAGCTCTATCGCCCAACGCCTGGATGTGGCACGCACCATAAGCTCGGCACGGCCTTCACGCCCAGCTCGCCGGAGCAGCTGCTCCCCATGCGAGCTCCCCAGCGGGTGAGCCACCACCTCGGCTCTAACACCTCGGTGCTAAGCATGCATTAACATTTTGCAAATCATGATCATAATCATTATTATGCATTCATAAGCATGACATGAAATATAGAATTGAAATATATTAATGAAATAGGTATGTGTATAGTCTTGTTTTAATAGATTGGATGCTATGTTTGTTTTGCCATGTGTGTACCTTGGTTGATCACTTAGACAACTTAGAAGTAATTAGAATGCATTTTGGAGCAAAGTTTATATTCAAAATTTTGCCAAATTATGCTTTTAAAAATAATTCTTCAAAAATTGGGTTTTGAATTATTATTGATTTTTATTTGTAATTCAAAATCTACATGGAATTTGATTTTGGTCATAAAAGCAAAGTTGTAGATCTCAAAAAATGGAGCAACTTTCATCTTTGCACCAAATCTTGAAAATGATTTTTTGTTGCTCAAAATGATGAATTTGGGGCTGTTTGAATTTAGATTTTAAAAAGAAAATTGTTTCATTTCCTTAGCGGGCCACCGCCCTCGCTTCTCGGCCCACGGCCGAAGCCGGCTCAGCCTGCCTCCGCGCCCGCCGCTCGCTCACCCGCCCCGCGTCTGGCCCAGCAGCGCTTCGCCGGCCTAGGCCCACGTCGCGGCCGCTCCCGCGCGCAAACGCGCCCGCCTTCCCCGCCTGCCCGGTCGCCACACGGCGTCCTGAAAGGACCTAGGATGCCGCCTAGAGGGGGGGGGGTGAATAGGCGTTTCTGAAAATTAACACATTTAAAAGCAGAAACAATTAGTAAAGGGAGTTTCCAAAATGGAAACTTCAAATAAAGAGTAGTACCACCCCTCACGGGTTAGCCACAGAGTATATAAAAGATACTAAATGAATCTAGGAGCCAAACACCTGCAACCAAAGAGTTAGAACATAATACAATTCAGTTTGGCGCAGGGGCTAATACCGGACGTGTCCGGTATGTATACCGAACGTGTCCGGTATGTATACCGGACGTGTCCGGTATTCACGACTTCAGTGGAACAGCCCCGAACTTGCTCCTTTTGATTTCTATCTTCAATCCAAACTGCAGGAAACTATTAGAGATAGTAGTATACATAGAGAACCTGCAGAATAGCTAGAGCAACACAAATATCAAATTAAATGCGAATTGAGACACGATATTTGTTTTACCGAAGTTCGGACTCGTTCGAGTCCTACTCTCCGTTGAGGGCGCTGCGGACGACCCAGCGAAGGTCAGCCCTAAAGGGTACCACGAAGGTCACTCTAGCCGGAGTCTTTTCCAACTCCTTTTCCTCCTTCTACTAAATGATTCCGAGGCGGCGGAATCGACCGTTACAAACTTTCCGAAGCAACCACAATCTCTCGGGTGCTCTCCGGCGACGCCTAGCCATCTAGGACCAAAGAGTCCAAGAGTAACAAATGCGAATCACGAGATTGACAATATGCACAAGTGCTCAAGTGGTGGCTTGCTCTCTTTTTCAAATTCTCTCTTAACCCACAAATTGATTTTGCAATTTGGATCATACACTCACTAAGAGAGGGTTTAGGAGAGTTGGCAAGGCTCAAAAACGTGTGTCTATCTTAGCAGAATCAGCAACCTCCAAAGGAGAAGGCTTGGGGGTATTTAAAGCCTCCTTGAAAAACTAGCCGTTTTATAGCCGTTGCAATACCGGACATGTCCGGTATTCACACTGCGCCAACGGTAACTAAGTTACAGTGAAGTTGTGAGGCGTCGAAACTCCCAATGAATGCCGGGACTCCCGACCGTCGGAACTCCCGACTCACGTCGGAACTCCTGACCCTCAGCATATTTGAAAAACATGTAACAGAGTTAAAGTTAGTGAGGTGTCGGAACTCCCGATTCATGTCGGAACTTCCGACCGTTGGAACTCCCGACTTACGTCAGTACTCCCGACCCTCACGGCTTTTGAAAACTAGCCGTTGGCTTCTGGTCATCCATACCAGACATGTCCGGTAAGAATACCGGACACGTCCGGTATGACCAGGACAGTGAAACCTCCAAGTCAGTTGAAGTGCGAGACGTCGGAACTCCCGACCCATGTCGGGACTGTCGACCATCGGAACTCCCGACCTACGTCGGAACTCCCGACGAACCAACCCGAGAACAACAATTTTACAGCTGCTGGACAAATACTGGACACGTCTGGTATTGCTAGACCAGCAAGAAATCAGTTAGCACTTTTGTCGCTCAAATACTCAAAACTCACATGGGTTGGCTTGAGCACTTATGAAACATTATCTATCAACATGATGCATCCCTCTTAATAGTACGGCATACCTATTAAACTCAAGATCAAAACAAAAATGAATTTATACCACTTGAGTTGATTTCTTTTGAATTAATGCTATCCCTTCCAATCATCATCAAGTAAGGGTGCTAACATGTTGATGTTGATCTTTTCACTTGAGCATAGCCATCTTGAGCATGTGACTTAATTCCATTCATCAAATTTGTATAATCCCAAATGTATCAAGTCACTTCCATCAAATACTTCATTATAGATTTGATCCTTCACATCAATATGACCATCTTAGCTTGATTAGTACCTCAACTAAATGCAAGTACTTTCTTCTTCACCCTAGCTAGGTTCTTCGGCCGCCAAGCCGTCGCTTGCCCTTCACCCTTGCTTAGTACCTCGAAGCCTTTTCTTGCTATCTTCACCATCTCAAGCCATCAAGTCACATCTTGTGTTGAATCATCCATTCATATGTATTGTTATCTTTTTCATTTTAATTTAGCAAGCTTCAAATATGAGACCATTCCATATGCAATCCCTCATGTCTTATTAACTAATAATCACGAGCTTACTTTCACATAGTACATGGAAATCCCACAATGAATAAGCCTTCATATGAATTACATTTGCATTGTTGTCTTGTGCTTGAACTAGATTGTTTATATAACAACACATCATTTTGGCTTTCATTAAGTACCTGTGAGATAACCTATTACCTGTCCACACTTAGCAAACGGGTTAGTCCTTTAATCACGTTGTCATTCAATCATCCAAAACCCACTAAAGGGCTAGATGCACTTTCAATCTCCCTCTTTTTGGTGATTGATGACAACTTGATTAAAGCTTATAAAATGATATAAACATTTAAACTTTTGGGTTCAATGATTTATGAGAGGCTCCCCCTTAATATGTGCTTATGATTAGAATTCACAAAATGACCTCAATTGTCAATTGCACATACTAAATCATATATGACACTCCCCCTAAATCATTGCATCCATGGGGTGCATGTGTGTGTGACAAAGAGAAAACCGTGATGCATATGTCATGATATATCACACAAGAATAAATATAAAGGCATCACATCAAATATTTTCATTCTAGCATGCATAGTCCTTATGAAAATAAATATGACACATGTAATTCACACATAGCACTCATTACAAATTTTCTCAAGTCCAGAAACCACTGATATATAGATAAAGATCATGTCTCAAGAGATACATAGATAAAGCATAAGTCTCATCTCTCACAAGATACAATCTATCTCATATCCAAGATACATCAATGAAGCTCAGAAACAAACTACAGCTGGCAGTACATATCTTTAGGTACAAAGATAAGCAACTACAGCCGGCAGTACATATCTTCAGGTACAAAGATAAGCAAATGAAACTATCCTGAAGCTTTAATCAGTCTCTCTCCCCCTTTGTCATCTATCACCACAAAGGTCCAACAAAGACATACTAAGGACAAAGGGGCTACAAGCTGTCACTAATCACTCATCATCGTCATCACCAGCATCCTCGTCATCTGAGCGTGCAACACCGGCTGGACGAGAACCACCCGCACCAGACGGGTCATAGGCACCAGACCCATAGAAGCTGCCACCACCTGTCATGTCACTCCACCAATCTATGGCATAGTCGTCTACAGAGCTGGGACGTGGCTGAGAGTGAGTAGGCACATGAGCCTAAAGAGGTAGAGTGTCAGGGTGCTCAGGTGCCTGTTGCTGCTGTCTCTGAAGGAACTCAGCATACTCTCTGTCATATCTAGCTTGCTGCTGCTCCTCAGTCTCCTGCTCACTAGTTGCCTCATCTGATAGTGGAGACCTAGGAGGATCAAGCTCAAGCCTAGAAGCAATTTGCTTCAAGGTTCGAGTATCCTTCCTCCTAGCCTCCCTCTCCTTCTGCTACCTAGTCTGGATGTCATGGCACATCCCAAATATGGAGCTAAAAAGCCTGCGGATAGGTGAAGGAGGACTGCCACGGCGTGAAGTAGAACATGAAGGAGCACGTGGTGAAGGTGAAGCTCCTGCTGGTGCACCACTCCCAGGTGCATCTGCCTCTGGTGCTGTTGCTGCTCCTCCTGGTCCTGCTGGAGGTAACCCGGTCTCAGGTAGATCTACAACAATCTTCAGGGCCTTGTGAATCTTATCATACTCGAACATGTGCCCTATCACCTGCTCAATCATATGCATGATATAAGGAGCAAAACCATAGCCCTTGAGGGGCCTCTCTCCAACACTCCTGATCTCGGACCAAATGAAGTCAAATACGCTGAAAGGCCGAGCATCAGGTGCCATCTTGTGGAGTAGGTTCCTAGAGTAATCTACAATGTTGCCCTTGTCTCCACCCTTGCAATCAATAGTCTTCCTAAACATCCTATCCAGGTATCTATAAGTGGGGTGAAGACCTAGAACCTTCCCCACAGCTCCTCTCTCACCACCTGGAGGATACATGTAGGCGAGCTGCTCAGGAGGTAACACCTGCTCGGTGTGGATCCTGTCCCTCTGGAGATCATCCTCTGAGAAGCCAAGCTAGGCGGCAAATACATCATAGTCAACACTGTACCACTAGCCCTCAAGCATCTAGTGCATCCGCCTCTCATCCTCCTCAACGAACAGAGTAGCATAGAACTAAGCTACTACCTCTGTGTTCCAGTCATGCTGGAACTCCATGATCTCATAAACTCCTATGCTCTGGCAGATGGCAATAGCATGATCAACTGAGGCCTTCTGCAACTCTCTAATATATTGCTAGTCAATCCACTGAGACCTGGCAATTACTAGGTTCCTGGTGAGAATCACACTGGAGTAGAAGTCTAGCTAAAAAGCTGTCTGGAAGCGGTGATCGTACTGAACCTTAGGTAAGCCTCTCGGATCAACCCTTCGCTCATCTCTAGCTCTCCTAGTCATACCCTTTCCCCTGTAGTCAACCCTGGGAACATAGGAGGGCACATTGGGCAGACGTGTCTCTAGAAGACCATAATGCATCCCCTAACCAGGCTGGTGCTGAGCTGGAGGAACTGACTCCTCCTCCTCAATCTCCTGCTCCTCATCTGAGCTGTCACCATCTGATCCTCTCTCAGTGCTCTTCCTCTTTCTTTCTTCTCTAGACTCCACTCTGAACTTATCAGTGTCTGTGTCAGAAGAAGAGCTTCCAGACCCCTCTACATACTGAGCAGCTGCACTAGAGGCAGCCCTGGTAGACCTCCTGCTGGTTGGCTTGAATCCAAGATGCATATCCTGTCTCGCCTTCTTGTACTTCTCAAGTGCTGGATTATGCCTGTGCTTAGACCTCGGCTCCTGTCGTCCACTCATGGCTGATGTCCTGTATCCAAAGATTTTCATAGAATTTTAGATACATGCCCATAGCTTATTCTCGAATTATAATTAGACATAGATTCTTTTATCCAAGGTTTTACAATCACCTCAACACACCATTGTCACAAGGTTTGCAAAACATAGATACAGAAGAAACTATGCCTAATATACAATTGTAGGATAGGATTGAATCAAAGGAAGCAGAGAGCCTGCTCTGCTGGGCCATACCGGACACGTCCGGTAGCATACCGGATGTCGCAGAACCGACCAATTTATAAGAATACAAGTACAATGGCAATCCGCAAGCAGTCGCACTGTCATACTTGAATCCATATAAACCCGGTAGTCCGTCGAGTACCACGACGGGTCTCGATAAACGATTTACAACAACCAAGATCGTACAGGATTCAACATACATGCCACATATTACATAAAGTTCACAGATACTTTTCATCATCAGAGTACTAATAGAAAGTTATTACAAACCGAGTTTGATAATTAAAGCGGAAGCAAATAAGTTTGAAGATAAGTTTCCAACGTAGTTTGATACAGTGCCAAGCCAGATCACGATCCACAAAAGCAAAGATAGGAATTACTAAGGAAGCCTGCCCAAGGCTTACTCCTCATCCACAGCGGGATAGAAGCAACTCTTGCAATAACCATGATACACAGTGCCATCTGCAACAATGGGAAAATAAACCCTGAGTACAAGAAGGTACTCAGCTAGACTTACCCGTCATGAACCAGAAATAAAATGACTCCAAGGATCATGCAAGGCTGTAGAAGTGGACGTAACTCGACAACATTTTGCGAAAAAGGCAAATACCCGTTGTACAATTATGATTCCTTTATCAAGTTAATTACAACTAACCATTTCTAGATTAGCAACTATCCTGTGCCAAACATGTGGTATATCATTTAGAAGCATCCAATAGTAACCATAGCAGGTATTGTAATTCCATATTCATCTGAACCATCATGTTTCATAACACAGTTACTACGATGTTGGAGCTAGCCAAGTTTCTCACTATCCGGGAGAGACGGCGATTCGAATCGATTTCTACCAGCTGGGAATTTATTCCTAACACAAACCCAGATCTACCAGCCACGATAGTCTTAGGTCACCTTTGGTACAACTCAGGTACACATTTCGCGGGTCCGTACCGCGCCGCACAATCTGGAACACCAGATGCCAAGATGCTCAGGCCAAGCCTGCCCTTGGGCTCAGTCTGATCGTTCCCCGGAAGGAGCGCACAACAGAACGATTCCCGGCCTGAGTTGAATTACTCGGCTTCGCGGTCGGAACGAATTATCCGGCCAGCTAAGTGAGAGGCATGCGTTCAATCTTGTCAGAAGTTCCAACAACGGTACGGTCCTTGATCGACATAGACGGGGATAGATCCACACCCAAGACCTCCATGCCTTGTTGCTTTTCTATCGGTATCCCGCCCGGTCTCCATTTACATTAACCATGGTTCTTTTCCACAATGACGATTATGACCAATCGTGCTCCGGTATCCACCTATATCTCGCAGGTGACAGGAAATCACCCGACTTCTACCGGTCTAAGCATGGCTAAGCATATATTCGATCCTGGACCTATACCGGTGAAAGGTGTAATTTCTGGACAAGGAATGTACATGCATCAAGTGGTTTCATTCAACTCTTATAACCTAATGCATCAATCATAAATACGTAAGTAAACAGTTGTAAATTACTGGGAGACTTATAATGCTCCGGGGCTTGCCTCGCAGAAAGGAAGTAGGGCGATGGTCAGGGCACTCCGGCAGCTCTTCAAGGTTCTGCTCCACGCCTTCGGGAGCTGCGGCTTGCGGATCCTCCTGCTGGTTCCCTTCCTCTGCTTCTTCGAATTCCAGCAATGTGATCTCTTCCTCCGATCCTAGATGCATGAGTATGGTATGAGTATTATGAAGGCATAATGTTAACAAGTACATCGCGTTGTTGAGTAGGTGCATATCTCTTCTCGCTTACTACTTAACTACTTCTACAAAGCATCGACTATGCCATAAACAGTATCTACTTGTTTCACTCATAACTGGAGTTCTACAACTTTGTTATTAACCATTTTTACAGTCTACATCAGTTTCAACATGTAACTCCTCATACTCTAGAATCAGTCCGGAAATGATTTAACATGCAATATAAAGTAATAGCACCTCTACTTTATGTAATCATCCACAAATTGACAACCTAAAACCTACCAACAGTTTAAGCATACCAAACATAGTTAAGATAATATAATGGCAAAGCCCAAACTATTTATTAAATTGCCTTTATCATTTTATTTAGATATCTAGGTTAAATAATAAATATATATCAGATGTGCTGAATAAATTCTCAAAAATTTACAGAGCCTTAATAATGCTATCAAAGGACTACTATAAAAATTTCATGTCATTTTGCTAAGTAGAACATCCTATACAAAAATGATAAGGAAGCAAGGCTTGAAATATCATAAATGGAAAATCCTATTGAAAAGTGTCAAGCAACAGATTTCTTATTTTTCTTAACATCCATATGGTACTAGTATCACCTCCAACAAATTTCATGAATTTTGGACTCATAATTAATTTATAAAAATTCATGCAAGGATTAACTATTTATAAAAGAAAAATCTATAACTATAGATCTACACATGCACTGGTCCTCAAATTTTTATCCAAGATCATGTATAACAAGAATAGACTACCACAAAAATTTCATAATTTTTGGAGCACAGGAACTCTAGATATAAAATAAACAAATTTGAATGCATTCAAAAGCACATTTCAAATCCTTATTTAAATCTCCAGAAATTTCTACTATTGAAGCTAAGAACTTATTTTTCCTAAATACTACACTTCCTATGCAACACAATCATATTTATTTCACAATTTTTGGAGCTACCAAACTGAAGATACAAAAATAACAAAATAAATCAAAAACTGGATTCAAAATGAATTTGCCCTCTCTACTGCTGTCGCTGACAGGTGGGACCCGCTGGTCAGGGGACCCCACGTGTCATCGACACAGAGCAGAGCAGCGGCGCTGCTACGTCACGGCACGGCGAGAACTCGACGACGGTGAGTTCGCCGGCGGTGACTTCATCACACTATGATCTACTCGACTTTGCGCATCGATTGAGCTACTTGGGTGGCCTTCTCATCGGAGCTAGCGGCTACGGCGGCGGCCATGGCGGGGCGACGGAGCTGGACCACAGCAAAACGCCGGTGACGACCTCGGTGGCTCGATATAAGGCTCGGACGAGCACCAGGGTACTACGGCGGACCTAGCGCGCTAGCTAACGGAGCGGGAGGAGGGCTGTGGCGGCGTGGCCACGACGACGGGGCTCACGGCGGAACTCCGGCGAGCCTTTGCACGGCGCTGACGCTTACCGAACGCGAATGGCGGGCACGGGAAGAAGCTACTGGGTGCTGGGGAGACGGTGGGGCTATTGCGGTGGCGAAGGAGCAGCGAGGACGAGCTGGTGACGGCTATGGCGACGGCGGAGGTGCGGGCCGAGCTCGGCTGTCGCTGCGGCGAGGAAGACGGAGCAGAAAATGGGAAATGAAGCGCGGGGCGACTCGGGCGGACGCTGGCGGGGTTAAGGCGCGCTCGGGCGCGGCGTGGCCTGCGTGGTCAGGGCAACGGCGACGCGCGGCCGTCGCCGGGGACACGCGGCGCGCGAACTCTGCCGTCGGTCGGCCACTGAACGCGTCGTTCAGTTTCGTCAGAAACACGATGGCCGAGCCTGACAGCGCGTTTTCAACTTGATTTACCGGCTAATCGGTGGCTCCTTCGTGCAAACTTACTGAATAGAATTTGTAGACCCATGTACCAGCTTCAAATGTTATTCAATGATCGAGTTCAAATTCTCACCCGAACTCGAGTTATAATGCCCTGAAGGTCAGCTGGTCAGGCTGTCAGGGTTTCACGACTTAGCAAATTTCGTTAAGTGTTGAAATCAGGATTTTGATGATTTTTGTGATCCAATTTCAAACATGTTAGGAGCTGAATCATGTGATGACCCAAAAATAAAAGTTGTTCCTAATGTCAAACACTACAACATTGCTTTAGTGAACTCCTCCATGCAAGGCCTCTAACACCTAGTTCAACTTTAGTCAAACATGTCACTTTGAAATCAAGATACACATTCAAACCATTACCAGATGACCAAACTAGCCCTAGCACTAAATACCAAAGTTGTTCATGATGATACTCTAAGCATGTTAAAACAATTTGCAAGGTTATTTAAGCATTTCATGTAGTAGTCACACATATAGCTATTGAAAGTAATCACATGAAATATCACTCAAGTGCTTGGTCATGAAATGCGGACTTCATGAAGAAGGTTCCTTTTGTTAACCTAAGTGTAGCTAAGGTGTTATAGTGACCAACATTACACACTAGCATTTATTTGCACATGATCATATGCATATGTTACAAGGAACATGAAATAACAAGCAATGTTTCATATGTTTCGATCAGATGTTTCAATTGTAAATGATGATTTATGAATGCTTGATGCCCATGCTCATGTTATGCAAGTCAAGTTATGCAAGGCTAACACCCGAGGTGTTACAGCCCCTCCCCCTTATAAAAATCTCGTCCCGAGATTTGCAAGACCTACCATTCTTGGAAAAAGGCGGGATAAACTTCTTGCAGATAATCTTCTCTTTCCCATGTAGCATCTTGTTCACTGTGATTGTTCCACACCACCTTATAAAACTTAATAATCTTACTCCTTGTTACTCTCTCCATCACTTCTAATACTCGAATTGGCTTTTCTTCATAGGTCAAATCCGATTGAAGTTGCACGTTGGTGGGTGCAATAGCTTCTTCCGGTACTCGAAGACATTTCTTTAGCTGCGAAACATGGAACACATCAAAGATTGCACTCATCTCTGGTGGGAGTTGTAGCCTGTACGCAACATTTCCTTTTCGTTCCAAAATTTTGTATGGCCCTACATATCTTGGTGAAAGCTTCTTTTTCATCCCAAATCTCTTCACACCTTTCATGGGTGATACTCTCAAGTACACATAGTCACCTACTTCAAAAGTTAGTGGTCTTCTTCTTCTATCGGCATAACTTTTCTGTCTTGATTGAGCTGCCTTCATGTGTTGTTGGATGATACGTACTTGTTCTTCGGCTTCATTGACAAAATCAATACCAAAATATCTCCTTTCACCGGGCTCGATCCAATTCAATGGAGTTCTGCACTTTCTGCCATACAAGGCTTCAAATGGAGCCATCTTGATACTCGCTTGATAACTGTTGTTATAGGAGAATTCAGCTAAAGGTAGCCATTTCTCCCATGAACCTTTTGAAGATATAACACAAGCCCTAAGTAAATCTTCTAGGATTTGGTTTACTCGCTCTGTCTGTCCTGACGTTTGCGGATGATAAGCTGAACTCCTGATTAGCTTGGTTCCCAAAGCTTGGTGTAGGTGCTCCCAGAAACGAGCTATGAACTGTGGTCCTCTATCTGAGATTATAGTCCTGGGTACTCCATGCAATTTCACGATCTGGGAAACATATAACTTAGAGTATTTACCCGCGTGATATGTTGTGTGAACTGGTACAAAATGTGCTGACTTGTTGAGACGATCAACAATGACCCAGATTGAATCGTGACCTTGGGGCGTTGTTGGAAGGCCTGTAATAAAGTCCATACTGATCTCTTCCCATTTCCATCCTGGAATAGGCAATGGCTGAAGTAATCCAGCGGTTTTCATATGAACGGCTTTCACTCTACTGCAGTTATCACACCTAGCAACATAGGCTGCGATCTCTTTCTTCATCTTAGTCCACCAAAAACGGGTTTTCAAATCTTGATACATTTTACTACTACCCGGGTGGATAGACAATTTGGACGAGTGAGCTTCTTCTAAAATTTGATTCCTTAGCCCATGGTCTTTTGGCACCACTAGTCGGTCCTCAAACCATAATACACCTTTTTCGTCCAATCTAAAATGTTTTGTTTCTTGTTCTTGCATTTTTCTTTTGATGTGACTTATTCCTACATCTGTCTGCTGTAGCTCTATGATTCTGCCTCAAGCGAACAACTGATTGTAATATTGTGTAGTACAGTAGGATGTAGCAAGTTGAATCCATCTTCCAATAGCGCTTCCACAGTGTTGCCATGGGACTTCCGACTAAGTGCGTCGGCTACCACATTAGCTTTACCCGGATGGTAATGCACTTCCAAATTATAGTCCTTAATCAATTCCAACCATCTTCGTTGTCTCATGTTCAGTTCTGGCTGGGTAAAGATATACTTGAGGCTCTTGTGGTCAGTATAGATATGACATACATTGCCCAACAAGTAATGTCTCCATATCTTTAGTGCATGGACAACGGCTGCAAGTTCCAAATCATGTGTAGGGTAGTTGACTTCATGTTTTCTCAGTTGCCGAGAGGCATATGCAATTACTCTCCCTTCTTGCATAAGTACACATCCCAAACCTATTCCTGATGCATCACAAAATACATCAAAAGGCTTTTCAATGTCTGGTTGTGCTAGCACTGGCGCTGTAGTCAACAAAGTTCTGAGAGTGTGAAAAGCTGTTTCACATTCTGGTGTCCACTTGTATTTCTCATCTTTCTGAAGTAGTCTGGTCATAGGCTTGGCTATCTTTGAGAAGTCTGGAATAAACCGACGATAGTATCCTGCTAACCCTAGGAAACTCCGAACTTCATGCACCGAAGTTGGGGCTTTCCAATCCATGACCTCCTGTACTTTTGATGGGTCTACTGAGATTCCATCTCTCGATAAAATGTGACCTAAAAATGGTACTTTGCTCATCCAAAATTCACATTTGCTAAACTTGGCATATAGCTTATGCTCCCTCAGTCTGGATAGGACAATCCTCAGATGCTCTTCGTGATCTGACTCACTTTCTGAATAAATCAATATGTCATCGATAAACACGACCACGAACTTATCAAGTTCGGGCATGAATACCGAGTTCATCAGGTACATGAAATAGGCTGGAGCATTTGTTAGTCCGAAAGACATAACCAAATACTCGTATAAGCCGTACCTAGTAGAGAAAGCAGTCTTAAGTATATCCTCCGGTCTAATCTTTATCTGATGGTAACCTGACCTCAAGTCAATTTTGGAGAATACCTTTGCCTTCGCTAGCTGATCGAACAAGATGTCGATGCGGGGTAACGGATATTTGTTCTTGATGGTTACAGCATTGAGTGGTCTATAATCTACACACATCCTCAGTGACTTATCCTTCTTTTTCACAAACAGTGCTGGACATCCCCACGGAGATGAGCTAGGTTGGATAAGACCTTTGTCCAATAGATCTTGCAATTGAACCTTAAGTTCTGCTAACTCATTGGGTGGCATTCTATATGGCCTTCTGGATATGGGTGCGGTACCTGGCACTAATTCAATCTTAAATTCTACGTCCCTATCCGGTGGTAGACCTGGTAATTCCTCTGGAAATACATCCGGAAACTCACAAACCACGGGAATATCACATATGGTGGTGGCTTGGATAGCACAGGCTAGATGTTGGGGTTCGAATTCGCGGGAGAGCGGAACTAGAAAAGCATTCCCTCCCATGGGTTCTCTCAACATGATAGTATGGGTGCTAGTGTCGATAAGAACACCATGATCCTTCATCCAATTCATGCCTAAGATTACACTTATCGACAATCCTGGCAATATTATCAAATCTGTTGTGTACTCCCTCCCTTGTATCAAAATGAGTACATTTTTGACTATCTTTTTGGTAGTAACAGTACCCCCTGCTGAACTTATGTTAAAACCCCCTTTACTTACTTCTATTATTTCTTGATCATGTCTAGATGCAAATGCTTGACTCATGAATGAATGAGAAGCTCCCGAATCAAATAAAACAACAGCAGGATGCTTGTTGACAAGAAACATACCAGCCGTGACAACTTCTCCGGCGGGCACTTCCTCCACAACGGTATAATGCACTTGTCCCTGACGTGCCCTGGCATTCACCTGCCTCTGATTGTTCTGATTTGGGTTGCCATTCCTCTTGGGGTGGGGGCACTCCTTGGACCAATGACCCAGTTGGTTGCAGTTGAAACAAGGTTGATTACTTCTGAATCCTGTGGAGCTGTCCTGATTGCCATTTCCTTTTGGTAAGGCAATAGTGAATGCCTTACGAAATGGTTTCTGTGGCCTATTATTCTGAGCTTTCGGTGGTGGAGGCCTGAACTTGGGTGCAGGTGGACGGAATTGTGGCCTAGCTGTGATAGGCGCTTTCGATTGGAAAGATCTAGATGTACCGGCCTCATAGGCCCTCTTGCGACCTTTAGCAACTGCATGCATGTTGTTGTGATTTTCTTGGGTCAAGGCATCACTAATGAATTCATTGTACGTGGCACATCGGGAGTTTGCCATAGTCTTCATTAATTTGGTACCCAGACCTCGCTTGAAACTCTCAATCTTTTTCTCTTCAGTATCCACGAAACTTGGAGCATATCTTGACAAGTTGTTGAATGCGTGCATATATTCTGTGAGTGACTTGGTTCCCTGAGTGAGCCTCATAAATTCTGCTGCTTTCATGCGCATCAGGCCCGGGGGAATATGGTGTCCTCTAAAAGCCAACTTGAATTGATCCCAGGTCACTCTGGCATTAGCAGGCAGAGACGACAGAAAGTGCGTCCACCAGATTCCTGCTGGTCCTTGCAATTGATGAGAAGCATATTCTGCTTTCAGGTGTTTGGTGACCCTTAGCAGACGGAATTTTTGCTCGATTGTATTTAGCCACTCATCGGCCTGCAGTGGTTCCTCAACCACCTTGAAAATCGGAGGCTTTGTGTCCAGAAACTCCTTAAATGAACTGTGCTGATTTGGCTCGGCCCCTGGTTGAGGTGGGTGGCCACGAGCAGTGTTTTGCGCGATGAGGCGCAAGGCTTCTTCCATTGTCCTCTGGCTACCCAGGAACTGGGCAAAGAACTCCTGAGCAGACGGCGGGGGTGGGGGTGGCAAGTCATCATGGTTGCCATCCTGGCTGCTACTAGCTCCTGCACGGGTACGCGTCATCTGCGAAGTTGCAACAATAAGTGATTATTGGTTGATGCCAAGAGATTGCAGATGAATTTGATACTCATGCCAAACTGAAATTACTGGAGAAAATTCTCAAAATCACAATAAAAACAGAGGCATAATAATTCTTTCTCGCAACATGACATCACCAATTTGACCACTTATCGTGCTCATAACGCATGAAATTTAAAGCGTGATTAACGACAAAGTACAGGAATTGCATTGACGTTCATCCAAACGTGCGATTAACATTACGTGATAGTCTGGTTACTAGTGCCAACTTGGAACTACAGGTCCATTACATAAATAAAAGTGATACATTAGTCTTCCCACTACACGATAAGCGATCTAATCCTCATCATGATCACTATCGAGGTCAGACGCAGAATCATTTCCTTCCTCAGGTTCGACTTCCTCTTCAGGTGCCACTTCTTCTTCTTCACCTTCCTCGTATCCTTCTAGATCCATTTCTGCGGCTCCCGGTGGGACATAAGGGTGGAGCTGATTGTGCAGTAGATGAACCTCTTCATGCAGATTATCATTGTATTCTTCCGCATTGGCCAGCTGCTGTTCCAGCTCAAACTGTCGAGCTCTCAGGACATCTTCCCTAGACCAGGCTGCATTCCGTTGGTGGGTTAACCGAGTCATTTCTTCGGTGAGCCTCTCAATCTCGATGTCGTGCTCCCTCTAAAGCTGACGTCGGTCTTCGCGGGCATGACCAAGAGCACCAGACACTCGTCTGAGGCTACCTTCAACTCCATCCAACACTCTCATCACTGCGAACATGGCGCTCATTGCAGGGTTATCACTGCTCTGCCCTTCTGCTGCACCAATTTCCAAAGATCTTCCTCTTGCCTGCTGCCATGAGTCAGTGGATGGGTTACCTCTGGGAAAGACTCCAACCAAGGCGGCTGCCAGCTCTTGAGGAAAACGATCCATGATATCCCTCAAGATCCCAAAGGCTGCCCTGCCAGCTGCTTCTTCAGCAGTCCTACCAGTTGACTCATAACACCAGCCTGTCCACTCAGAATCGTCACCTCGGGGATGAACAACGGCCTCCACAGTAACTAAGAGACCTTCTCCCAACCGCTCATTCGCCCAGAAGTAGCGGGGTTCCATTCCATCAGGATAACCTACATAGCTGAGCACTCTCCACAAGAGTGTAGGCATCCCAAACTCTCCAAGGAACGTGTGACGTTGACGGGTACGTGGAGCAAGCTGACGGCTAGGAGCCCTGCCTCCGGTGGACTTGCGAGCAGTCTGCTTGGTGCGTGCCATCTGTACCATTAACATGTACCCTTGGTGAGACAATGCTATACTGGATAAGAGTTACATAACCGAGTAAGAATTTTATAAGGGGAGGAACAATGTAGTTATGTGAATGGTAATTTAACATGATGCATGCTCGTTCCGTACGTCCTCACAAACTTAGGAAAAATTTGCTTCTAATGGTAGACACGGTGGCATACATACGTTCTCTCATAAATAGCGTAACTAGTCGAGCTACACGTTTCGTTGTTAGTGTACCTGCATAAAATTTCATTTCAGCCCTAAACCCAAAATATGCAGAATGGAATTGTAAATACTTTCATATATGCATACCCATACATATGCTTCCGTATCAATCTACCCGTTAAGAATTTAAACCCACAATTAAATACGTACCATATACACATGCAAGCATGTATACGTAGCCGTACCAAAGCTAACTCTTCCCGACTGCACGCTCACATCTTGCGGTCATACACTCATCTTACCTTGGCGTAGAGGCATTTGATCCATACATTACCACTCAAGTGAATGGCATCCATACTATAGCACGCCGTATGGATGACGAAGTAAAAACCCCCATGTTAGTACTTAAATAGCCACCTAATAGTCCTTAATTTGGGCATAAGGAAAGTGATCATTGGCACACTTTAGATTTCAAATACCTATTATATAACTAATAGTTGCTAGAGAAGGGTTTTTGGAAAACAAAAACTTTTGTTTTTAAATACACTTGTGACAATTAACGTTAAATCTTGCTCTGATGCCAGCTGTCGCAGAACCGACCAATTTATAAGAATACAAGTACAATGGCAATCCGCAAGCAGTCGCACTGTCATACTTGAATCCATATAAACCCGGTAGTCCGTCGAGTACCACGACGGGTCTCGATAAACGATTTACAACAACCAAGATCGTACAGGATTCAACATACATGCCACATATTACATAAAGTTCACAGATACTTTTCATCATCAGAGTACTAATAGAAAGTTATTACAAACCGAGTTTGATAATTAAAGCGGAAGCAAATAAGTTTGAAGATAAGTTTCCAACGTAGTTTGATACAGTGCCAAGCCAGATCATGATCCACAAAAGCAAAGATAGGAATTACTAAGGAAGCCTGCCCAAGGCTTACTCCTCATCCACAGCGGGATAGAAGCAACTCTTGCAATAACCATGATACACAGTGCCATCTGCAACAATGGGAAAATAAACCCTGAGTACAAGAAGGTACTCAGCTAGACTTACCCGTCATGAACCAGAAATAAAATGACTCCAAGGATCATGCAAGGCTGTAGAAGTGGACGTAACTCGACAACATTTTGCGAAAAAGGCAAATACCCGTTGTACAATTATGATTCCTTTATCAAGTTAATTACAACTAACCATTTCTAGATTAGCAACTATCCTGTGCCAAACATGTGGTATATCATTTAGAAGCATCCAATAGTAACCATAGCAGGTATTGTAATTCCATATTCATCTGAACCATCATGTTTCATAACACAGTTACTACGATGTTGGAGCTAGCCAAGTTTCTCACTATCCGGGAGAGACGGCGATTCGAATCGATTTCTACCAGCTGGGAATTTATTCCTAACACAAACCCAGATCTACCAGCCACGATAGTCTTAGGTCACCTTTGGTACAACTCAGGTACACATTTCGCGGGTCCGTACCGCGCCGCACAATCTGGAACACCAGATGCCAGGATGCTCAGGCCAAGCCTGCCCTTGGGCTCAGTCTGATCGTTCCCCGAAAGGAGCGCACAACAGAACGATTCCCGGCCTGAGTTGAATTACTCGGCTTCGCGGTCGGAACGAATTATCCGGCCAGCTAAGTGAGAGGCATGCGTTCAATCTTGTCAGAAGTTCCAACAATGGTACGGTCCTTGATCGACACAGACGGGGATAGATCCACACCCAAGACCTCCATGCCTTGTTGCTTTTCTATCGGTATCCCGCCCGGTCTCCATTTACATTAACCATGGTTCTTTTCCACAATGACGATTATGACCAATCGTGCTCCGGTATCCACCTATATCTCGCAGGTGACAGGAAATCACCCGACTTCTACCGGTCTAAGCATGGCTAAGCATATATTCGATCCTGGACCTATACCGGTGAAAGATGTAATTTCTGGACAAGGAATGTACATGCATCAAGTGGTTTCATTCAACTCTTATAACCTAATGCATCAATCATAAATACGTAAGTAAACAGTTGTAAATTACTGGGAGACTTATAATGCTCCGGGGCTTGCCTCGCAGAAAGGAAGTAGGGCGATGGTCAGGGCACTCCGGCAGCTCTTCAAGGTTCTGCTCCACGCCTTCGGGAGCTGCGGCTTGCGGATCCTCCTGCTGGTTCCCTTCCTCTGCTTCTTCGAATTCCAGCAACGTGATCTCTTCCTCCGATCCTAGATGCATGAGTATGGTATGAGTATTATGAAGGCATAATGTTAACAAGTACATCGCGTTGTTGAGTAGGTGCATATCTCTTCTCGCTTACTACTTAACTACTTCTACAAAGCATCGACTATGCCATAAACAGTATCTACTTGTTTCACTCATAACTGGAGTTCTACAACTTTGTTATTAACCATTTTTACAGTCTACATCAGTTTCAACATGTAACTCCTCATACTCTAGAATCAGTCCGGAAATGATTTAACATGCAATATAAAGTAATAGCACCTCTACTTTATGTAATCATCCACAAATTGACAACCTAGAACCTACCAACAGTTTAAGCATACCAAACATAGTTAAGATAATATAATGGCAAAGCCCAAACTATTTATTAAATTGCCTTTATCATTTTATTTAGATATATAGGTTAAATAATAAATATATATCAGATGTGCTGAATAAATTCTCAAAAATTTACAGAGCCTTAATAATGCTATCAAAGGACTACTATAAAAATTTCATGTCATTTTGCTAAGTAGAACATCCTATACAAAAATGATAAGGAAGCAAGGCTTGAAATATCATAAATGGAAAATCCTATTGAAAAGTGTCAAGCAACAGATTTCTTATTTTTCTTAACATCCATATGGTACTAGTATCACCTCCAACAAATTTCATGAATTTTGGACTCATAATTAATTTATAAAAATTCATGCAAGGATTAACTATTTATAAAAGAAAAATCTATAACTATAGATCTACACATGCACTGGTCCTCAAATTTTTATCCAAGATCATGTATAACAAGAATAGACTACCACAAAAATTTCATAATTTTTGGAGCACAGGAACTCTAGATATAAAATAAACAAATTTGAATGCATTCAAAAGCACATTTCAAATCCTTATTTAAATCTCCAGAAATTTCTACTGTTGAAGCTAAGAACTTATTTTTCCTAAATACTACACTTCCTATGCAACACAATCATATTTATTTCACAATTTTTGGAGCTACCAAACTGAAGATACAAAAATAACAAAATAAATCAAAAACTGGATTCAAAATGAATTTGCCCTCTCTACTGCTGTCGCTGACAGGTGGGACCCGCTGGTCAGGGGACCCCACGCGTCATCGACACAGAGCAGAGCAGCGGCGCTGCTACGTCACGGCGCGGTGAGAACTCGACGACGGTGAGTTCGCCGGCGGTGACTTCATCACACTATGATCTACTCGACTTTGCGCATCGATTGAGCTACTTGGGTGGCCTTCTCATCGGAGCTAGCGGCTACGGCGGCGGCCATGGCGGGGCGGCGGAGCTGGACCACGGCAAAACGCCGGTGACGACCTCGGTGGCTCGATATAAGGCTCGGACGAGCACCAGGGTACTACGGCGGACCTAGCGCGCTAGCTAACGGAGCGGGAGGAGGGCTGTGGCGGCGTGGCCACGACGACGGGGCTCACGGCGGAACTCCGGCGAGCCTTTGCACGGCGCTGACGCTTACCGAACGCGAATGGCGGGCACGGGAAGAAGCTACTGGGTGCTGGGGAGACGGTGGGGCTATTGCGGTGGCGAAGGAGCAGCGAGGACGAGCTGGTGACGGCTATGGCGACGGCGGAGGTGCGGGCCGAGCTCGGCTGTCGCTGCGGCGAGGAAGACGGAGCAGAAAATGGGAAATGAAGCGCGGGGCGACTCGGGCGGACGCTGGCGGGGTTAAGGCGCGCTCGGGCGCGGCGTGGCCTGCGCGGTCAGGGCAACGGCGACACGCGACCGTCGCCGGGGACACGCGGCGCGCGAACTCTGCCGTCGGTCGGCCACTGAACGCGTCGTTCAGTTTCGTCAGAAACACGATGGCCGAGCCTGACAGCGCGTTTTCAACTTGATTTACCGGCTAATCGGTGGCTCCTTCGTGCAAACTTACTGAATAGAATTTGTAGACCCATGTACCAGCTTCAAATGTTATTCAATGATCGAGTTCAAATTCTCACCCGAACTCGAGTTATAATGCCCTGAAGGTCAGCTGGTCAGGCTGTCAGGGTTTCACGACTTAGCAAATTTCGTTAAGTGTTGAAATCAGGATTTTGATGATTTTTGTGATCCAATTTCAAACATGTTAGGAGCTGAATCATGTGATGACCCAAAAATAAAAGTTGTTCCTAATGTCAAACACTACAACATTGCTTTAGTGAACTCCTCCATGCAAGGCCTCTAACACCTAGTTCAACTTTAGTCAAACATGTCACTTTGAAATCAAGATACACATTCAAACCATTACCAGATGACCAAACTAGCCCTAGCACTAAATACCAAAGTTGTTCATGATGATACTCTAAGCATGTTAAAACAATTTGCAAGGTTATTTAAGCATTTCATGTAGTAGTCACACATATAGCTATTGAAAGTAATCACATGAAATATCACTCAAGTGCTTGGTCATGAAATGCGGACTTCATGAACAAGGTTCCTTTTGTTAACCTAAGTGTAGCTAAGGTGTTATAGTGACCAACATTACACACTAGCATTTATTTGCACATGATCATATGCATATGTTACAAGGAACATGAAATAACAAGCAATGTTTCATATGTTTCGATCAGATGTTTCAATTGTAAATGATGATTTATGAATGCTTGATGCTCATGCTCATGTTATGCAAGTCAAGTTATGCAAGGCTAACACCCGAGGTGTTACACCGGACACGTCCGATATGGGCCACCAGCAACCCTAACTAGGGTTCCCTGATTCAAACCAACACGGATTAATACCAAACTTTGGGCATTGCTTCTTCATCACCAATGCAGCATAATCACCGAAGGAATTTTAAAATCATGCATTGACCATGTAGATCGGACGAGGTCCGTGATTAGGGTACCTTGATAGGAGAGAGGAGAGAGCGATGTGAAATCCAAATCCACGGGCCTTCAATCCTTGATCCAAGCCTTCTCCAATGCAATCTCCCTCTCTCTCTCTTTTCCTTGGTGAAATCCTTGGTCGCCCTAGGTGGGAAGAAGGGTGTCGGCTGGTTGGTTTGGAGGAGGCAAGTGAGTTTGGGCCGAAGGGGTACGCTCTGTTTTTATAGTCCCGCTCATACCGGACACGTCCGGTATAATACCGGACACGTCCGGTATACATGGGCTGGCCCAATTTATTCCAAAATGTGTTTTCTCTCTTCCAATACCCTTTTCTATTATTTCTTAGTCCAAAAGGTATATAATCTTGATCCAAGCCGAGTATCATCACTTTCCTTATCCAATGCCGTAAAATGATTTTCTCTTTTCCAAATATTTGGCATATACAAGATTTCGCTTACTTGAGAGAGAGAGAGAGAGAGATAGTAGATTGTGGACTTAAGAAAGCATGTCATGTGTGATTAGCCAATCAAACAATCAAGGAGAGCTATGATCATCACATGACAAGGCTAGGTCACAAAGACCAAGATTCAAATAATTTTTCAAATTCACACCACCTACACATGCTAGTTATGGGTTTTGAAAAATATCTCTCCTATGTCACACAAATGCACATTCTAACATATATAGGGCCTTAGATGCACTTACAATGTATGTATGTAAACACATACCTTTGCCTTGAGCCCACAAGAATACCACTAAGAGGATAAATAGCATGATGATCTTTATGTTGACCTCAATTGCCAAATAATCATGCTAGATACATTTTCATCCAAAGAACTACAGAGAATGCTAGATAAATTTGTTAGTCCACAATGGTGCAAAATAGAAATTTAGCTCCCCCTAAATAAGTGCTTCAAGTAATTTGAAAGACTTTCTACAAGCACTTTTATTCTATTAAGAAATTTGGAGCCAATTTTCCATTTTGACCATAATCAAATAATTTGCCATATTTAGATTTCGAGGAGACATACTCACAAACCACTTAGGAATAGATGAATCACAAGCTTCTGAGTAAGTTAAGGATATATGAAAATATATGGATCAAAGACTCAGTTGTAATTCAAATTGTGTTCTGGTTGCTACAATACCGGACACGTCCGGTAGGTGCAAGACAGACATAATTAATTCGATGCTTGTGATTCTTCGTTTAGCTCTATTATTTATTGTACACTAGCATCTCAACAAATAAATTACTCTACTAGAGAGTGATCAAAAACATCATATGGCAAGATAGAATTCCTTTTTAATTGAAACTAATTAGCCACTTTTATTATTTCACAAATGTACCTATTTGTGAACTATAGAACATGAAATGAACAAGGTGGCTATCCTAAAAGGTTTAGGTACTTGTTACCAATGGTGAGGATGAAATATATGATATGTTCATTGAATTATCTTCGGGTCAACCATATAAGGGATTATGATAAGAATTGGTTGATAGATTGAGTGAATGTTGTAAAATTGCTTGCTTAACCACCCTGAAGATTTCATCTCATCACCAAGTACCTATATCATTATCCTAAGCACACTTTGATACCCAACTCTTGTTGGGTCCTTTTGAGTTAGTCAACAAGTGCTTAGGCACCCAAATGGCTTTAGCACTAGTTTGTGGTGAACACATCACCTTGCTAGCGCTAACTCCATTTGTGGCCTTCCTAAGCATATCATGATAAACAAATGTGTTTGGCTTAGGTGAGTTACCATTTGGGCATTCATAGCTTAGATGCCCTTTTCTTTTACAAGCATAGCATATGCGGCCTTTGTTTGCTCTATGCTTGTTTTGCTTGTATGGACATCTTTCAACCTTGTGGCCCATCTCATTGCATCCATAGCATCTTCTTGTTGCAACTTAGTCTTCCTTTCTTGCCTCTTTGTACATTGGGCATTTCTTGGTAGAAGCCTTTTGATTTGTGGCTTCAACCTTGTCGGCCCAACTCTTGTGTGGACACATAGCCCACTCATGTCCATACAATCCACAACCATAGCACATCCTTTTTTCATGTTTCTTGCTCTTGGTTGTGTTGGCCTTGCTTGAGATGTGATTCTTTTGTTGGGCTTTGGAGGAAGCAAGGTTTGAACCCTTCTCAAGTTTCTTCACCATGTTATCACGGTCATCTTGAGAAGGTTGTGCTTTCTCCTTACCCTTCAACCGAATCACATCTTTCTTTAACCTTTGCACTTCTTCTTTGAGCTCTATGTTTTCTATAAGATTTAGCTCAATCGAAGATTGGCTTGCTTGAGGAGCACATTCATTAGTACAAGAAATATTTAATTGAGATGGTGTACTAGTGAGCGGATATGTGAGAGGTTGAGAAAATTTTACCGATGTAATCACAACCTCATGAGCCACCTCAAGCATGATGCTTGATTCTACTACTTCCTCATGAGAGCACTTTAGATGAACATAATTTGCTTGTAGCATATCATACTTGCTTGATAGTTCATCTAGCCTTGCCTTGAGCTCGAAGTTTTCCTTCTCTAGTTGTGAAACACTAGAAGAGGAGTTAGTAACTAAAGCATGCTCAATTGACAATTTTTCATACCTCTCATTTATTGCCTTTAGCTCTTGCAATTTGGAGATGAGAAACTTTTCTTGATTTTGAAGCGATTGCTCTTGCTTTTCTATCTCTTCTTCAAGCTCATCATTCTTTTCAACTATCTTCATGATGATGAACTTGTCTTTATGATTGAGATGATCAAGGTTGTAGTTGTCTTCAACTTCAACATCACTCTCTTCTTGATCATCCACTTGAGCCTTCTCCTTTTCCTGATCTTTCTTGTTCCTCTTCTTCTTGCTTTTCTTGGCCATTAGACACAAGTGATGAGTATCATGAGATACTGAGATTGACTCATCACTTGGTCGCCACCGAGCTTGAGCATCGCTACAAATAGCTGATTGCTGCTCTTCTGCCTCAGGCATACCGGACACGTCCGGTATGCATACCAGACACATCCAGTATGTGCAGGCAGACAGCAGGTCATGCGCTGCTTGCACTTCTTGCTCCGGCTCGGCGCTCTTGAGGTCTTGTGAGGCTTCTTCACTGTATGATGACAAAATGGACATACTTTCCATTGACTCGATCTCAAGTGCATCATCACATTTGGATTTTCCATATAAATCAAAAAGTCTAGTCCAAATGAGATGAGCACTCTCTGGAGGTGGTTGTCCATTGAAGATTGCCTCATCTTGAACCTCTACACTCAATGTACTCAAAATCATATTAATAGCTTGAGCATTGAGTTGCACGCATATCTCTTTCTCTTTTGACAAATTTTTGTAGTTGCTCCAATCAACTATAGAAAGAGGTATGCTTGCATCCACAATATGCTCAACAAGAGGACTAATATCTCTAAAAGCATTGAGTACATGTATTGACCAAGTTAGAAAGTTTGAACCATCATTTTGGAGAAGCACCGGCTCCAACTCGATAGGCGTCGACATTCTTTTCTCACGGCGGTGAAGCTTTAGGTGAGAACCTCGCTCTGATACCAATTGAAAGGACCTAGGATGCCGCCTAGAGGGGGGGTGAATAGGCATTTCTGAAAATTAACACCTTTAAAAGCGGAAACGATTAGTAAAGGGAGTTTCCAAAATGGAAACTTCAAATAAAGAGTAGTACCACCCCTCACGGGTTAGCCACAGAGTATATAAAAGATACTAAATGAATCTAGGAGCCAAACGCCTGCAACCAAAGAGTTAGAACATAATACAATTCAGTTTGGCACGGGGGCTAATACCGGACGTGTCCGGTATGTATACCGGACGTGTCCGGTATTCATGACTTCAATGGAACAGCCCCGAACTTGCTCCTTTTGATTTCTATCTTCAATCCAAACTGTAGGAAACTATTAGAGATAGTAGTATACACAGAGAACCTGCAGAATAGCTAAAGCAACACAAATATCAAATTAAATGTGAATTGAGACACGATATTTGTTTTACTGAAGTTCGGACTCGTTTGAGTCCTACTCTCCGTTGAGGGGGCTGCGGGTGACCCAGCGAAGGTCAGCCCTAGAGGGTACCATGAAGGTCACTCTAGCCGAAGTCTTTTCCAACTCCTTTTCCACCTTCCACTAAATGATTCCGAGGCGGCGGAATCGACCGTTACAAACTTTCTGAAGCAACCACAATCTCTCGGGTGCTCTCCGGCGACGCCTAGCCGTCTAGGACCGAAGAGTCCAAGAGTAACAAATGCGAATCACGAGATTGACAATATGCACAAGTGCTCAAGTGGTGGCTTGCTCTCTTTTTCAAATTCTCTCTTAACCCACAAATTGATTTTGCAATTTGGATCACACACTCACTAAGAGAGGGTTTAGGAGAGTTGGCAAGGCTCACAAACGTGTGTCTATCTCAGCAGAATCAGCAGCCTCCAAAGGAGAAGGCTTGGGGGTATTTAAAGCCCCCTTGAAAAACTAGCCGTTTTATAGCCGTTGCAATACCGGACATGTCCGGTATTCATACTGGACACGTCCGGTATGACTCACACTGCGCCAATGGTAACTAAGTTACAGTGAAGTTGTGAGGCGTCGGAACTCCCAATGAATCCTAGGACTCTCGACCGTCGGAACTCCCGACTCACGTCGGAACTCCCGACCCTCAGCATATTTGAAAAACATGTAACAGAGTTAAAGTTAGTGAGGTGTTGGAACTCCTAATGCATGTCGGAACTCCCGACCATTGGAACCCCGACTCACGTCGGTACTCCCGACCCTCATGGCTTTTGAAAACTAGCCGTTGGCTTCTGGTCATCCATACCGGACACGTCTGGTATGACCAGGACAGTGAAACCTCCAAGTCAGTTGAAGTGCAAGACGTCGGAACTCCCGACCCATGTCGGGACTGCTGACCATCGAAACTCCCGACCTACGTCGGAACTCCCGACGAACCAACCCGAGAACAACAATTTTACAGCTGCTGGACAAATACCGGACACGTCTGGTATTGCTAGACCAGCAAGAAATCAATTAGCACTTTTGTCGCTCAAATACTCAAAACTCACATGGGTTGGCTTGAGCACTTATGAAACATTATCTATCAACATGATGCATCCCTCTTAATAGTACGGCATACCTATTAAACTCAAGATCAAAACAAAAATGAATTTATACCACTTGAGTTGATTTCTTTTGAATTGATGCCGTCCCTTCCAATCTTCATCAAGTAAGGGTGCTAACATGTTGATGTTGATCTTTTCACTTGAGCATAGCCATCTTGAGCATGTGACTTAATTCCATTCATCAAATTTGTATAATCCCAAATGTATCAAGTCACTTCCATCAAATACTTCATTATAGATTTGATCCTTCACATCAATATGACCATCTTAGCTTGATTAGTACCTCAACTAAATGCAAGTACTTTCTTCTTCACCCTAGCTAGGTTCTTCGGCCGCCAAGCCGTCGCTTGCCCTTCACCCTTGCTTAGTACCTCGAAGCCTTTTCTTGCTATCTTCACCATCTCAAGCCATCAAGTCACATCTTGTGTTGAATCATCCATTCATATGTATTGTTATCTTTTTCATTTTAATTTAGCAAGCTTCAAATATGAGACCATTCCATATGCAATCCCTCATGTCTTATTAACTAATAATCACAAGCTTGCTTTCACATAGTACATGGAAATCCCACAATAAATAAGCCTTCATATGAATTACATTTGCATTGTTGTCTTGTGCTTGAACTAGATTGTTTATACAACAACACATCATTTTAGCTTTCATTAAGTACCTGTGAGATAACCTATTACATGTCCACACTTAGCAAACGGGTTAGTCCTTTAATCACGTTGTCATTCAATCATCCAAAACCCACTAAAGGGCTAGATGCACTTTCAATCTCCCCCTTTTTGGTGATTGATGACAACTTGATTAAAGCTTATAAAATGATATAAACATTTAAACTTTTGGGTTCAATGATTTATGAGAGGCTCCCCCTTAATATGTGCTTATGATTAGAATTCACAAAATGACCTCAATTGTCAATTGCACATACTAAATCATATAGGACACTCCCCCTAAATCATTGCATCCATGGGGTGCATGTGTGTGTGACAAAGAGAAAACCGTGATGCATATGTCATGATATATCACACAAGAATAAATATAAAGGCATCACATCAAATATTTTCATTCTAGCATGCATAGTCCTTATGAAAATAAATATGACACATGTAATTCACACATAGCACTCATTACAAATTTTCTCAAGTCCAGAAACCACTGATATATAGATAAAGATCATGTCTCAAGAGATACATAGATAAAGCATAAGTCTCATCTCTCACAAGATACAATCTATCTCATATCCAAGATACATCAATGAAGCTCAGAAACAAACTACAGCTGGCAGTACATATCTTTAGGTACAAAGATAAGCAACTACAGCCGGCAGTACATATCTTCAGGTACAAAGATAAGCAAATGAAACTATCCTGAAGCTTTAATCAGTCTCTCTCCCCCTTTGTCATCTATCACCACAAAGGTCCAATAAAGACATACTAAGGACAAAGGGGCTACAAGCTGTCACTGATCACTCATCATCGTCATCACCAGCATCCTCGTCATCTGAGCGTGCAACACCGGCTGGACGAGAACCACCCGCACCAGACGGGTCATAGGCACTAGACCCGTAGAAGCTGCCACCACCTGTCAGGTCACTCCACCAATCTGTGGCTCCTCCTCTGCTCTCGGGTCACTGACCCGTGGGGCCGCAGGGCCCATCTGCAGTGGTCGGTGGAAGTTCTGGGTGCACAGCACCGGGTGCACCCAGCGTTTGCGCCCGACTGATTTTCGTTTTTGAAAGAAAAAGATTTCTGGAAAATGCTTTTAAAGGATTCTAAAATACATAGTTGCTGCTGTGGTGCCCCAATTTTGGTGAAACAAATTTCTTTGTGTTTCTTATTCTTAGATCTACAATATAAAAATGTTGCATGTCAGTTTTGGGATACATTTATGTAGAGCTTTATTTAATTCTTGATATTGCTGATATCTTGTAAAATGGTTAGTAAATCCTATATGTATCAGAAAAATTTGATTCTAAGTTTGTTATTCTTCTTGTGTAATGTACTTTCTATGAAAAATATATTCCATGCATGTCCTATAGAAAAATTATGAGGTGTAGTTCAAGTGCCTTTAATGGCTGATTTTTGTTATTTTTGCTAGAGAGCAAAATTTGTATAAAACATGGATGGGATAATTTTTGTACAGTGATTGTATGCTATGAAGATCATGGAAAAAATACTAAATCTATTGTTTGACACTTTTCATAATACAAAGTATTTTCACATTCATAATTAGGTCCAAGCTTGTCATTTTTGTGTAGGCTATTCCACTTATCCAAATGCCATAAAAATCTGATGGTAGACTACTTAGGGTAGTACTGTGCTATGGTAATTTTCTAAGATTTTTCTAAGCTATAAAAATAGATGTTGCTATTCAAACCTATTATTAACTAGGGTTAATCAAATGTTGCTTTGTGTATGCTTAAGAAATTAGTGAAGCTTTGGTGTATCTTTGAAGCATTTAATGAGATGTGTTGACTTAGCATATTAGTAGTAGAAGAGAATGCAGTAGATGACATGTGCTTGTAGTACATGTTCTTGGATGATGTTGACTACCTTGCAATCAAGCATATTCATTATGTTCATTTTATCCGATGCACCTTTTGCATAAGCACTTACGCACCTGCATCATATAGTATCACAAACCGAGAGCCCAGTCGTCATACCCGAGGAAACCGAGGAGCAGCTCGAGGTGCAGCCGCAGGAAGTGACCAAAGCCGACGAGGAGGACGTTGAGGAACTTCCGGAGTGCCCCGATCACCGCCCGAGCTCCTTCGAGAGAGGCAAGCCCCGGAGCATTTTTCTCCCCGGTTTGCAATTATTAATTAAATGCTTTACTTTAATTGATGCATTACGTTCAGGAGTTGTTTGCAACTGTTGCTGCATTATACCTTATCTACCTTTGTTATACTATATCCTTGTTACCCTGATATCCGCAGTCGAGTCAATGCTTAGCTGGCTTAGATCGATAGAAGTCGGGTGATTTCCTGTCACCTGCGAGCTATAGGTGGTTACCTGGATCTGCTTGGATAACTATATAGTCATGGTATAACTAAGTGTTAAATGAAGTTGAGACCGGACGGAGACTTACAGAGTTTTGGACTGTAGTGCTTTCTGTCTGTGTCGATTAAGGACCGACCGTTGTTGGGCCTCAGGTCATGTTGAACGCATGCCTTACATTTAGCTGGCCGAATAAAGTACCTTTCGACTGCGAAGCTAGGAGATTATTCGGGCCGAGTAGATTGCCCGCAGCGCACTGTACCGGAGCAGGTGTGGTAGGACACGGGGGCGCGAAGATAAGACCAAAGAGCAGTCGGTCGGCCCCCGGTTACATGTGGTTTCTAGCAAACTCGAGATTCTTAGATAGTTGACTCGTTGAGCGATACCTCACTTTAGCGGGTGAGTGAGGTTTGTGTAAGGAATAAATTACCAGCTGGTTAGGAATCGATTCGAATCGCCATCGCTCCTGGATTGTGAGCACTTGACTTGAGTTACTTCATCGTAGTAATGTTGATGGAACACTTGGACAGTTATAATGAATATGACATTATGGAAGTTGTTGATGATCATGGGTTATCATTATTTGCTTAATCACATGTTTGCTCTAGTATAGGTGCAAATCTAGTCGATAGGTTAATAATAATTAACTTGACAATAATGCTTTTGTAAAGGTTCTTGAAATGCTAAAATGCCTCTTTTGCAAATGAGTCAGCTACCCTACTATAAAGCCCTTCATAATCCTTGGTGTCACTTTATTTTTGGTTATGTCGGGTAAGTCTAGCTGAGTATCTTCTCATACTTAGGGTTTTATTCCCACTTGTTGCAGATGGGCAGATGTATTATGGCTACTGTATCAACTGCCTTTATCCTGCGATGGGTGATGCTTAGGACCATGGGCATGGTCATTCCTTACATCTCGTCTGATGCTTTTGTTGGAGATGATCATTAGCTGGCACTGTATTTGAACTCCGCGTGAGTGGGTGTGGTTTTGAACAAATGGCTTCCGCTACTTTTATTCGAACTTGTTTTGTAATAACTATGTTTAAACTCTGATGTATCTGTAATGCGAACTTTTATGTAATATGTGATGGTGACCGCTAAACTTATTACGATCTTGGCTGGTATGTGAGTTGGTTTGAAATCCTTCGGGATTTCACGGACTACCGGGTTATACGGGCTTAAGTTTGCTAAATCGTCTGCTCTGGCGGGTGATTTTCTTACTTAATTTCGTATAATTGGTCGGTTCTATTACAGCTGATATCAGAGCATGGTTTAGTGTGTTACTGTTCACAAGCGTATTTAAAACAAAAAGGCATTTGAAAAACGCGATTTCCAAACTAAAAAGTGTGCCAGTGGTCATATCCTTTATGCCCAGTTAAGGACTCTAGGTGGCTTAATTAAGTACTAACTTGGGGTTCTTGCATCATATTTCTCTTTCGTTGCTCATACGGCGTGCTATTGTATGAGTGCCACTTGTTTGAGTGGTAATGTATGGATCATTTGCCTCTACGCCTCGGTAAGTGTGAGTTGTGAGAGCATGATCGAATACACCACCGATCTAGGGTGAATGCTTATATGATGCTGGAGTAATTACATGTTCTACGCATGTTTTACAAAGGTATCTCATGTGTGGGTATTCCGTCTGTTGAGGCGATGCCGTCAATAGGACAATGGTTCGGGTAGTTACTACCATTGTACACGTATCTAGGGATTCGTGTAGAGCGTGTAGATAAAATTTACTGCTTTTATGCATTCATTGAGAATTGGGCTGAAATGAATCTTCTGCAGGTAATAACAACGTTATCGTGTAGAACGTATTAGATACGTATTTGAGAGATCGTTTGTATGCCACCGAATTCGTCGCTAGAAATTATTTATTTCATAAGTTTGTGAGAACGTACGGCACGTACATACATCATATTACTTGTGCATTTCATTCATGTCATGCATTCCTCCCCTTATAAATTGATTATCTCATTTTGATAAAAGTTGTATCACCTAAAATATGTTCCCACGGAGTAATAAAAGAACTTTTGCTACAGATGGCCCGCACGAAGCAGACCGCCTGTAAGTCCACCGGAGGAAGAGCACCTCGACGTCCGTTGGCCCTAAGGGAGCACCGCACCACGGACACCTTGAGCGAGTTTGGCATGCCAACATTGCTTTGGAGAGTGCTCCATGATGTGGGGTACCTAGAGGGTCAAGAGCCGGTGTACTCTTGGAATGAGAGCCAGTTAGCAGAGGATGGACTTGCAGTGGTAGAGATCATGGTTCCTGCTCTTGGTGATGCTCCAGATTAGGATGGTTGGCACTTGGAGTTTGAGGGTCGCACTCCTGTTGAGGGTGTAGAGGGAGTAGCTTTCCATGTCATCAGGGATATCAGGAGCAGATTTCCCAGTGAGCTTGCAGCAGCTCTAGCTGGCACCTTTCCTAGGGATGATCCTCGTGATGCTATTTGGGTTCAGCCTTAGGGAAGTGCTTTGGTCAGAGGTCTAGCTGAGGGACAGGCTAGCGACAACCATGCTATGAGTGCTATGTTTGCCGCTATCAGAGCGTATTAGGGTCTTGAGTGTACCTACTGGACTTTGACTGGCTTACGTAGCCATGATAAGCTCAAGGTAAGAAAGCAGAAGAAGAAGCAGGCACGTGCTATAGCTAGTTTGCAGGAGCAGTTGGCTGATATGAGCTTACAGCGGGACCAGGCGGTAGAGAGAGGTGATAGAGCTATGCAGCGGGTGCATACGTTGACTTAGGCCAACAACAATGCAGACCGCATGATTGGACAGTTGGTTCAGGAGAGGAATGAAGCCTGGGACGAGAGGGACCTTCTGCTGTAGAGGGTCGATGAGCTAGAGGAGTACAACGTCAACCTGCACAAGGAATTTCACGCGCTCTATAATGGGGTTGGCCCATATGCTCCTCCAGACGCCGCTGGCATGGACATCAACGACGACGACGAGGACGAGCCTGTAGTTTCACCTAGGGGCGATGGTGACGTCTCTGATCCCGACGACGGCCCTGAGGAGTAGGCTAGTTGCCTTGCGCTAGTGTTTAGGTCCTGTCGCGATGACCTTTCTTTTGTTGGCATGTAACCTAATGTATCTTGCTTTGAACTTATGAGACTGGCATGTGATTGGAACTTGGCTAGGAATGCGATATCTGAACGCATAAAAGTCCAGTGTATCTATGCTGGCAATTTGGTTGTATGGACACGATGTTTGCTGTTGAAGTAATTTAATTAGTGACGTTGTTTTAATTGGGATGCGATTATTGTGCCTCTATTTTATTATATGAATTTATTCTCTCCAGTAAATTCAGTTTGGCATAATTTTTCATTCACTCACAATTATTATAGCTTCACTCAATCATTACTTGTTGCTGAAATATGCAGATGACAAATACTCGCTGTACCACATATGAGGCCGCTGAGACCGGTGCTAACAGTGCGGGGACCGATGGTGGTGGTGGAAACCATGGCAACAACAATGAGCCTCCCCATGAACCGCATTTGCCACCTCCTCCCCCGTTTACCCCAGAGGTGTTCCTCGCATAGTTGCTCGGGAGTCAGCGCAACACAGAACAATCCCAGAAGAACATGGAGGATTTTCTGCGTACCATCGCCAACAATGTTCAGCGCGGTAACAATCAGGGTGGTGGCATTGGGGTGAATCAATATAGCAGCTTCAAAGATTTTATGGACACCATGCCACCAATATTCAAGGAAGCAACAGAACCACTCGATGCTAAAGAATGGATCAACACTATGGAAGATAAATTCCGTGTGTTGAGGATGACTGAGATATTGAAAACTGAGTATGTTGCACATCAGTTGCAAGGACCAGCAGGAATATGGTGGAAGCACCATCGCACAACCTTCCCTCCAAATGCTCAAATTACGTGGAGAGAGTTCGCTGAGGCCTTCCGTGGAGTTTATATTCCACCCGGGCTGACCGAGATGAAGTTGGGAGAGTTCTTGGCATTGAATCAGGGCACTAAGACCGTGACACAATATTTGCATGCCTTCAACAACTTGTGTCGTTATGCTCCCAACATGGTTGACACTGATGCTAAGAGAATCGCCAGTTTCAAGAGAGGACTCAATCCAAAGATGATGAAGCATGTGGGTACCAACACCCGCGTCAGATTCAATGACTTCATCAGTGATTGTCTGAAGCAGGAAAAGAACAACAACGCCAGCACCACAGCCAAGACTCGTAAGAGAGCCCTAGAAGGTGGTCCGTCCCAAGCAAGAGCACCTGCGGGGGGTCGTCCTCCCTATCGTCCATCTACACCTGGAGCTAGGTTTAGGCCACCTCAGCAGAGAGGTCAGAATTTCCAGGGACCCTAGAAGCCTTACAAGATGGCAGTACAGTCTAACAAGGCAGCCGCAACTACGGTGCAGGGCAGTTCCAAGGGAGCTGTGGGGTCTGCTAGTACAGTAAGGGGACCCTGCTACAATTGTGACCAACCTGGCCACTTCTCAAGGTTTTGTCCTTATCCACCCAAGAAGAAGCAGCAGACCTATAATGCTCGGGTGCATAGTACGACCGTGGATGAGATTCCTGAGGGAGAGCCCGTAACCACTGGTAAGTTTCCTGTCAACGAAAACCCTGTAGTTGTTCTATTTGATTCTGGATCATTGCATTCTTTTATGAGTCAAGCATTTGCACAGAAACATGAACGACTATGCACATAATTGGGTTATGGTTACCGTATAAGTTCAGCAGGGGCTGATGTCTTGACCAATCAGATGGTTCAAGGGGCAACCCTTGAATTAGGTAGCAGAAAGTTTCGAGTGAACTTTATAGTTATGCCTGGACTAGTTCTGGATGTCATTATAGGGATGAATTGGATGAAGGATTGGGGAGCAGTTATAGATATCGGAAGTCGGGTACTTACCCTTAAGGATCCCCTGGGTGAGGGTACTTTCCAAGTACCATTGCCTCGGAGAACAGACCTTATAAGTGTGACATGTGCTACTGAAGTCATTCCTATTCATTAGATTCCAGTAGTGTGTGAGTTTCCGGATGTATTCCTGGATGAGCTACCTGGTCTTCCGCTAGATAGGGATATTGAGTTTGGAATTGAGTTACTCCCCGAAACAGCTCCGATTTCAAGGAGACCCTATCGGATGCCTCTAGATGAATTAGTTAAGCTGAAGAAGCAACTAGAAGAGTTATCGAAAAAGGGGTTTATCCGGCCAAGCAAGTCGGAATGGGGATGTCCCGCCTTGTTTGTGAAGAAGAAGAAAGAGGTCACGTTGAGAATGTGCATGGATTATAGGCCACTTAACGCTATAACCATCAAGAATAAGTATCCCTTGCCTCATATTGATGTTCTGTTTGACCAGTTAGCCAAGGCTAAGGTGTTCTCAAAGATAGATTTGAGATCTGGTTACCATCAGATCAAGATTAGGCCACAAGATATACCGAAAACTGCATTTTCCACCAGATATGGGTTGTATGAGTACCTTGTCATGTCCTTTGGCTTGACAAATGCTCCTGCATACTTTATGTTTTTGATGAATACAATTTTTATGCCAAAATTGGATAAGTTCATGGTTGTGTTCATCAATGACATTCTGGTGTACTCCGAGAACGAGAAGGATCATGAAGAGCATCTGAGAATTGTCTTGACCAGACTTAGAGATCATAAGCTATATGCTAAGTTTAGCAAATGCGAATTCTGGTTGAAGAAAGTTCCTTTCCTTGGTCACATTCTATCAGAAAATGGAGTTTCAATCGATCCAAGTAAGGTGCAAGAGGTTATGGATTGGAAAGCACCGACCACAGTTCCTGAGATTAGAAGTTTCTTAGGATTAGCCGGTTACTACCGTCGTTTTATACCAGACTTCTCAAAGATTGCCAAGCCAATGATAAGTCTGCTACAGAAAGATCACAAGTTTGTGTGGACAGAGGAGTATGAAGCAGCTTTCCACATTTTGCGGAAATTGTTGACCACTACTCCTATTCTCGCACAACCGGACATTGAGAAACCATTTGATGTGTTTTGCGATGCATCGAAAACTGGTTTGGGCTGTGTTCTTATGCAAGAAGGAAGAGTCATTGCTTATGCCTCACGTCAGTTGAGAAAGCACGAGGTCAACTATCTGACACATGATCTTGAACTTGCTGCAGTTGTGCATGCCCTAAAAATTTGGAGACATTATCTACTTGGTAATGTGTGCACTATTTTCACAGATCACAAGAGTCTCAAGTACATCTTTTCCCAACCAGAGCTAAACATGAGACAGCGAAGATGGTTGGAATTGATCAAAGATTACAACTTGAATGTGCAATATCATCCTGGAAAGGCCAATGTAGTGGCAGATGCTTTGAGTAGAAAGTCACATTGCTTGAATGTGCAGCCATTACTTGAAGATGGGTTTGATCTGATGCATCCTGCTGTGTTACATAGTATTCAGATTACTTGCTCGTTGGAGAGTAAGATAATAGAAGGCTAGAAAACAGACAAGGGAATATTCCACATCAAAGAGAAAATAAAAGAAAAGCCATCTAAGCACTTTAGAGTGGATGAACAGGGCGTGTTGTGGTTTGACGACCGTCTTGTGGTTCCCAAGGATCGAGAGCTTAGGAATAAACTCATGGATGAAGCTCACCTTTCTAAGCTATCTATCCATCCGGGAAGTAGTAAGATGTATCAAGAACTAAGACCTCGTTATTGGTGGACCAAAATGAAGAAAGAAGTTACAGCATATGTTGCCAGATGTGACACGTGTTGTAGAGTGAAAGCTATTCATATGAAACCTGCCGGTTTGTTGCAACCTTTGTCCGTACCTAGTTGAAAGTGGGATGATATAAGTATGGATTTTATCTTGGGTTTGCCCACAACTCAAAAGGGACATGATTCGATTTGGGTGATTGTGGATCGTCTTACCAAGACCGCTCATTTCCTACCTGTCACGACGACTTATCGACCACCTCAATATGCCGAGAAGTATATTGCAGAAATTGTGAGGTTGCATGGTATACCAAAGACTATAGTATCTGATAGAGGGCCACAATTCACGGCACACTTTTGGGAACATTTGCACAAAGGCTTGGGAACTAGTTTGATTCGTAGTACCACTTATCATCCTCAGACAGATGGTCAGACTGAACGAGTGAATGTTGTTCTAGAGGATATGTTAAGAGCATGTGTGTTGTCTTCTAGGGGATCATGGGAGTCATGGTTACCATTAGCTGAGTTTTCTTACAATAATAGTTATCAAGAAAGCATCAAGATGGCTCCATTCGAAGCTTTGTATGGCAGAAAATGTAGAACACCATTGAATTGGGTCGAGCCAGGAGATAGAAGGTATTATGGCATTGACTTTGTAGAAGAGGCCAAGAAGAAAGTTCATATTATCCAACAAAATATGAAGGCGGCACAATCGCATCAGAAAAATTATGCAGACAGAAGAAGGAGACCCCTTGTGTTTGAAGTTGGTGACTATGTTTATTTGAAGGTCACGCCAATGAAGAAGAAACGGTTTGGAGTCCGGAGAAAACTTGTCGCTAGATTCGTAGGACCATACAAGATCTTGGAAAGAAGAGGTCCAGTAGCTTATAAGTTAGAGTTACCTGAGACAATGAGTACCGTCTTCTCAGTTTTCCATGTATCACATCTCAAGAAGTGTTTGCGTGTTCCGGAGGAAAGAACAGAACCTCGAGGCATCCAACTCAAATCAGATTTGGTGTATCGTGAGCAACCGGTCCGTGTGTTAGACACTAAAGAACGTGCTACTCGGAATAGTGTGGTGAAAACATACAAGATACAGTGGAATCATCATGATGAGGGAGATGCAACTTGGGAAACGGGAGAATATCTACAAAAAGCTTATGAAGATTTTTATAACAAATAGTTTGCAACCCAAATCTCAGGACGAGATTTTTATAAGGGGGAGGGCTGTAACACCTCGATGCTAAGCATGCATTAACATTTTGCAAATCATGATCATAATCATTATTATACATTCATAAGCATGACATGAAATATAGAATTGAAATATATTAATGAAACATGTATGTGTATAGTCTTGTTTTAATAGATTGGATGCTATGTTTGTTTTGCCATGTGTGTCCCTTGGTTGATCACTTAGACAACTTAGAAGTAATTAGAATGCATTTTGAAGCAAAGTTTATATTCAAAATTTTGCCAAATTATGCTTTTAAAAATAATTCTTCAAAAATTGGGTTTTGAATTATTATTGATTTTTATTTGTAATTCAAAATCTACTTGGAATTTGATTTTGGTCATAAAAGCAAAGTTGTAGATCTCGAAAAATGGAGCAACTTTCATTTTGCACCAAATCTTGAAAATGATTTTTTGTTGCTCAAAATGATGAATTTGGGGCTGTTTGAATTTAGATTTTAAAAAGAAAATCGTTTCATTTCCTTAGCGGGCCGCCGCCCTCGCTTCTCGGCCCACGGCCAAAGCCGGCTCGGCCTGCCTCCGCGCCCGCCGCTCGCTCGCCCGCCCCACGTCTGGCCCAGCAGCGCTTCGCTGGCCCAGGCCCACGCCACGGCCGCTCCCGCGCGCAAACGCGCCCGCCTTCCCCGCCTGCCCGGTCGCCACGCGGCGCCCGTACACCGGCGACGAGGGGCGGTGCCTGCTCCGACCGGCTGTGCTCCGCCTTCAAAGCTGTCCGAACGCGCGCACGCCACTCCACCCCACACGCCATCCTGTCTCCTCCTCTTTTCTCTCCAGTTCAGAGCTCCGCGGGAGCTCTCTCCACCGAGCGCCGCCGCTGCCCCGCCGGCGACGTACCCCTCCTCCCACGCCTTTTTCCTTCGATTCCCGCCGCCAGCAGCTCCGCTTTGGGTCCCTGCCTCGCTTGCGCTCACTCGCGGCTGCCGACGTCGAGGTAAGGGCCGAGCTTGGCCACCTCCTTTCTCTCCGGCGAGTGTGCTGCCACGGTCGCGTGGACCATCACGCTGCCGGGCCAACTCCACCCTTCCAGTCGGTGCGGCTCAGCGTGGTGTGCACGCTAGCACTGCCTGCGCCACCGGAAGAGCTCGCCGCCGGTGAGCACCGGTCGGCGGGGCTCCTCCCCTGCTCTCGGGTCACTGACCCGTGGGGCCGCAGGGCCCAACCGCAGTGGCCGATGGAAGTTCTGGGTGCACCCAGCGTTTGCGCCCGACTGATTTTCGTTTTTGAAAGAAAAAGATTTCTGGAAAATGCTTTTAAAGGATTCTAAAATACATAGTTGCTGCTGTGGTGCCCCAATTTTGGTGAAACAAATTTCTTTGTGTTTCTTATTCTTAGATCTACAATATAAAAATGTTGCATGTCAGTTTTGGGATACATTTATGTAGAGCTTTATTTAATTCTTGATATTACTGATATCTTGTAAAATGGTTAGTAAATCCTATATGTATCAGAAAAATATGATTCCAAGTTTGTTACTCTTCTTGTGTAATGTACTTTCTGTGAAAAATATATTCCATGCATGTCCTGTAGAAAAATTATGAGGTGTAGTTCAAGTGCCTTTAATGGCTGATTTTTGTTATTTTTGCTAGAGAGCAAAATTTGTATAAAACATGCATGTGATAATTTTTGTACAGTGATTGTATGCTATGAAGATCATGGGAAAAATACTAAATCTATTGTTTGACACTTTTCATAATACAAAGTATTTTCACATTCATAATTAGGTCCAAGCTTGTCATTTTTGTGTAGGCTATTCCACTTATCCAAATGCCATAAAAATCTGATGGTAGACTACTTAGGGTATTACTGTGCTATGGTAATTTTCTAAGATTTTTCTAAGCTATAAAAATAGATGTTGCTATTCAAACCTATTATTAACTAGGGTTAATCAAATGTTGCTTTGTGTATGCTTAAGAAATTAGTGAAGCTTTGGTGTATCTTTGAAGCATTTAATGAGATATGTTGACTTAGCATATTAGTAGTAGAAGAGAATGCAGTAGATGACATGTGCTTGTAGTACATGTTCTTGGATGATGTTGACTACCTTGCAATAAAGCATATTCATTGTGTTCATTTCATCCGATGCACCTTTTGCATAAGCACTTACGCACCTGCATCATACAGTATCGCAAACCAAGAGCCCAGTCGTCATACCTGAGGAAACCGAGGAGCAGCTCGAGGTGCAGCCGCAGGAAGTGACCGAAGCTGACGAGGAGTACGTTGAGGAACTTCCGGAGTGCCCCGATCACCGCCTGAGCTCCTTCGAGAGAGGCAAGCCCCGGAGTATTTTTCTCCTCGGTTTGCAATTATTAATTAAATGCTTTACTTTAATTGATGCATTACGTTCAGGAGTTGTTTACAACCGTTGCTGCATTATTCCTTGTCTACCTTTGTTATACTATATCCTTGTTACCTTGGTATCCGCAGTCGAGTCAATGCTTAGCTGGCTTAGACCGGTAGAAGTCGGGTGATTTCCTGTCACCTGCGAGCTATAGGTGGTTACCTGGATCTGCTTAGATAACTATGTAGTCATGGTATAACTAAGTGTTAAATGAAGTTGAGACCGGACGGAAACTTACAGAGTTTTGGACTGTAGTGCTTTCCGTCTGTGTCGATTAAGGACCGACCGTTGTTGGGCCTCAGGTCATGTTGAACGCATGTCTTACATTTAGCTGGCCGAATAAAGTACCTTTCGACCGCGAAGCTGGGAGATTATTCGAGCCGAGTAGATTGCCCACAGCGCACTGTACCGGAGCAGGTGTGGTAGGACACAGGAGCGCGAAGATAAGACCAAAGAGCAGTCGGTCGGCCCCCGGGTACATGTGGTTCCTGGTAAACTCGAGATTCCTGGATAGTTGACTCGGTGACCGATACCTCACTTTAGCGGGTGAGTGAGGTTTGTGTAAGGAATAAATCATCAGCTGGTTAGGAATCGATTCGAATCGCCATCGCTCCTGGATAGTGAGCACTTGACTTGAGTTACTTCATCGTAGTAATGTTGATGGAACACTTGGACAGTTATAATGAATATGACATTATGGAAGTTGTTGATGATCATGGGTTATCATTATTTGCTTAATCACATGTTTGCTCTAGTATAGGTGCAAATCTAGTCGACAGATTAATAATAATTAACTTGACAATAATGCTTTTGTAAAGGTTCTTGAAATGCTAAAATGCCTCTTTTTACAAATGAGTCAGCTACCCTACTATAAAGCCCTTCATAATCCTTGGTGTCACTTTATTTTCGGTTATGTCGGGTAAGTCTAGCTGAGTACCTTCTCGTACTTAGGGTTTTATTCTCACTTATTGCAGATGGGCAGATGTATTACGGCTACTGTATCAACTGCCTTTATCCTACGATGGGTGATGCTTAGGACCATGGGCATGGTCATTCCTTAAGTCTCGTCTGATGCTTTTGTTGGAGATGATCATTAGCTGGCACTGTATTTGAACTCCGCGTGAGTGGGTGTGGTTTTGAACAAATGGCTTCCGCTACTTTTATTCGAACTCGTTTTGTAATAACTATGTTTAAACTCTGATGTATCTGTAATGCGAACTTTTATGTAATATGTGATGGTGACCGCTAAACTTATTACGATCTTGGCTAGTATGTGAGTTGGTTTGAAATCCTTCGGGATTTCACGGACTACCGGGTTATACGGGCTTAAGTTTGCTAAATCGTCTGCTCTGGCGGTTGATTTTCTTACTTAATTTCGTATAATTGGTCGGTTCGGTTACATCGGCCTCCCTCCCCGCGCGCTCACGAGGCCGCGGCGGAGTTGCTCGCATGCGTGCCCGCGAGGCCGCGGCGGAGCTGCTGCTCGCACGTGCACCGAGGAGGCCGCGGGGGAGCTGCTCACACGTGCGTCGAGGAGGCCGTGGGGGAGTTGCTCGCGCCCGCGCCGGCGAGGCCGCGGGTAGAGCTGCTGCTCGCATGCCTCCTCCTCGCCTTCCTCACACCGTGCTGCTCCGAGCTCTGTGGCGCGTCCGCACTGGCCGTTGTGCGGGTGCGGCGTGCGCCTGTGCGTCCGCCGGCTGCCCGTCCGGAGCTGGACATCAGTCACCACTATCCTCCTTGGCTCCCTCCTTGTGACATGTGAGCACCTCTGGAGTCTTGTCTTGACTCGTGAGTGGTGACTCCCTCTCTTCCTGTCCTTGGATAGATTGGCTAATTGGCTGTCACCCATCTAGATGCTGGAGCTAGAAGACGAAGCTGACGAGTGGGGTCCACCTAGAAGTGACAGGTGCTGTGGGACCCAGTTGTCGGGGATGGAGAGAGAGGAGCAAGGCAAGGGTAGCAACGACATTTCACGTGCTCAGGCTGACTAGGCGACAGCGTGTCGAGCTGGCGTGACATGCCACATGCGCAAATATGGTAAATCTAAAACTAAAACTTCTCTCGTCTGGTAAGTTATAAGTGTCATTTTAAGAGTGATATTTGGCATGAGTGTCAATCTTTATAATGGTAAAAATATAAATGCCTCTGCTTTTGCGGGCTTTGCAATAGCCCGCGTAGCGCCGTATACCTTGTGAGTCGCATCCAGAACACCGCGCTGTGCATCGCTGAGACGCCGACCGCAAACCCAACCCATCCATGGACCCTGGTCGATGATGACCCCCAGGCGGGGACGAACAAGACGAGGCCTCTGCCGCCATGGCCTGCATCTACGCCGGCACGAGCTCCCTCTCCTCGTACCTCGTGCTCCGCGTCCCGCTCCAGACCTGCTCCCTGATCCTGAGCACGTCCGTCACCAGCCTCTCCTCGATGAACTAGTTGAACACCAGCGGCCACATCAGCATCGGCACGCCGGTGGCCGCCGCCTCCAGCAGCGAGCTATCGACCCACAGTGCGTCAGGAACACGCCCACCAGCCACCGCTGGCTGGGAGTGAGACGGGTCCGACGAAGTAGCCGCACTTCATGGATCCGACGCGCTCGCGCGTGGCTCGCAGTACTCTTCCTCTAGGTCTGCGAACGTTGCGGCGCCGTTGGTCGTTGGACCACGGGAGACTGCGGGTTTGCGGGACGCTGCGGCATGCGGCGCCGTTGCACTACGCGCACAAGCCGCGTCAACCCGCTCCGATCTTGCGGGTTTACGCGGGATTGCGGCGCGGGTAGTCCAGCGGGTTAGCGGCGCAGCCCGCGCCGTTTGCAACCGTACTTTTAGTCACAATATGAAGTAAAGCAGAATGACCAAGGGGAAAATAAAGGGGCTACCTTGTTACTTTACAGTTGTCCCACTAGACCACAAGTCCACAACTCGGTTTCCTGGTAGTTGTAGCATGACAAGGACCAAAACATAATTTAAAAGGCACTTCACCGTTCATTTTTTTTTATAGAAGCAGCAGCAACATCTGAAGGGAGGAAACTCATGGTATAAGAACAACAGAATAAAGAAGATACATTCGCTTTATGACATCCTCAGACTTGCTGATGCACACGAACTGCCATATATTGATGACCCGCTGAATTCCGGCCCCGTTTGTTTTGCTGAAAAAACAAGGCGAAACACTGTTCCGACGGATTTATCGTGAGAGAAAAACATTATTCCGACTGAAAAAACAAGTTGAAAAGTACGAATTATAAGTCAAACGAACAGGGCCAAATGAGGGGGGGGGGGGGGGGGGGGCGAATCAAGCGCCCTTAATGCAATATACAACACTGGAACGTGGAATCCAGCAGATACTTTACTCCAGAACATTATGATTCCACCATTCCCAAAACTCGATATTTTTTGGCATGACTGTATAGTGTATATGCAACATCAGTGGAGCTGCTGTTGGCTCCGAGGATGTCTGAACGATCCGCTTGCGTAGAGCATCTGATAGACCGGCTTTATCCTCGATATGAAGAGCACACTCAACAGGGTACCGCAGCAACACACGAGGGCACAGACATAGAAAGTCAATCTGAAACAATCAGGCCCATAGCAGTCGGAAGGCTCCAGCACACCTGGGTGCTGCCTTGCTGCCTCCTTGTCATAGATGTAGCCAGCAAGAAGAGCTGAGAAAAAGAATGCACCCAGTGGATTCACTAACAGCATGAAGTTGTACATTAGCCCAAAGTCCTTCAGTCCAAAAAGCTCCGAGACCGTTGGTATCATGACAGCAAATTGGACCCCGTAGCATATCCCCAGGAGAGTAGTTGAAACATAAATCAAGCTATGAAGACCAGTTGCGAAGAGCAGGAACGTTACCACCATGATTATTTGTGTGCACATCATCCAGAAAGGACGAGGGAGCATCCTTGACCTGCAGAATATCAGGTCTTAGCCGTTTTTTTTAAGTAGGCACTCCTTGATTTTAGACATCTTAATCTTAATAATATATTACTAATTGGAGGCCTCTAATGGAGTCTCCATGTTAATCCTCACGAAATACACTAGAAAAAAGATAAATCCCACAAAACACGCTAGAAAAAAAAGGATAAATCCCAGAAATTCTCCTAATAAACAAAAGCATCTGGACTTTAATTTCGTATACTCTAATCACCACTGCCAATGATAGCCATTGGATCTATTCTCTTTCCAAAAAATTACCGACCCCGACCTAATGAAAAATACTTAAGTAATCCCTAAATTTGCATTTTAATTACCAATCCCTACCATTATGAAAGATAATTTAAAATGAAACCCTAAATTTATCTTTCATTAAGCAAGATAATGCAAAGTAACCATAAATTTTCCCTTAAAACCCCCAAATTTGCCATTATAAAATACTCCCTCTATTCCAGGTACATCGAAATTGCTATGTATCTGGACCAAAGTTATGCCTAGATACATAGCAAATTCAATGTCAAAAAAGTCAAAGCAACTTATAATTTGGAACGAAGGGAGTATAATATAAAGTAACCCCTTTAATTTGTATCTAAATTGCCCATCGTTATAAAGAATAAACTAAATTTACGTCTGAATAACAATATAAGCTATTATGAAAAATAATTAAATAACCATAAAGTACGTCATATATATTTCTACATTACACACTTAAAATCAAAGTAAACATAAATGTTACTCCCACCGTCTAGAAAAGAATTAAATTCTAGCACAGTACCAAGTTAAAATATCTTAAGTTTGACTAACTATATACAAAACATATTAAAACTTATGATATCAAATAAGTATCATTAGATTTGTCATGAGATATATTTTTATAGTATACCTATTTGGTGTCGAACTTTAGATACTTTAACAAAGAATGCATCTAGAATTGCATTCTTTTTGGGAAGAAGGTAGTATGTGCCACAACCAAGTAAATATGCAAACATTAGGATGAATATTTTTAGGGCATGTTTGGCAAGCCTTCTATCATCCGATTCCCTGCTACAGTGCCTGAAGGAACCATAGCTAGTGAAGCCAGTTTTCTGGATTCATCGGCTTCTAGTTTATTTTTGGGAAGAGAGAAAAAACGCTCCACACTATAGGGCAAAAGATTCCGAAACCATTTTAGGAAACGCCCTCCGAAACAAAGCCTTATTTAAATAATTTAGCGATTGTTAAAAATATATTTTCTTAACAAACCACATATCAACGCAATGAAAAATATGTTTCCTTAACAAACCAAATACCAATGCAATATTTATTTTAATATTGTGAAAAATACATTCCCTTAACAAATCACATACCAATTAGGTAATTCATTTAAAATTATATATGATGCGAGGAAGCCTAGGTAAAATTTTATAAGTTGTTACTCCAGATAAATGTATACATTTTTATTTAAACATTATGGGATATCGATTCTGATAGTTTAATTGTAAACACTCCTGCACGTATGTTTTTTAAAAGAGGAAATTCAACATGTTGAGTGTTGTGGTGTAGGATGAAACAGCCGTTTATGCCATCATAGTGAATAAAAGTACAGTCTAGGACCTAGAATCTATTTTTCAATAAAATATAAAAAGGAAAATTATGGATAGAAGAGAGTTTCAACTTAACACGTGGATAAAAACTTGCAACAACTAATAGAATCAAATGTTGAAAGCCAAAATATATAGTCATGATGTCAAAAAAAGAATGCAACAAGAGCTCATACAACTTAACTAAAGTTTCAACTAAATACATATGAAAGATCCACAGAGGTGCAATGTAAAATATGAAAACACATATAGAGTAATTGGTAACTGATAGACATTATAGAGTATCTATGTGTATTGTGTTAGGAAATGAATAGAGAGATATAGAGTAAAGATAAGCAAATTTGATTGTACGTACTGAATTTATTCACGAAACTTTTAACAATTATCGCCTTGTTTAGTTGGACCCTAAAGTCCAAAAAGTTGCTATAGTACCTGTCACATCGAATATTTGCGGCCCGTGCATGGAGCATTAAATGTAGATGAAAAGAAAAACTAATTGCACAGTTTGGTGGGAAATTGCGAGACGAACGTCTTAAGCCTAATTAGTCAATGTTTGGACACTATTTGCCAAATAAAAACGAAGGTGCTACAGTAGTCCCAAATTCCCAATTTCGCGAACTAAACAAGGGCTATATAACATAAAATTCTAGGCCATGCTGGAGCACAGGTTGATTGACTAGTATTTTCCAGATAAAAAAGTAAATCCAAACGATTCTGGATGACTAAGTCCTCAAAACATATGCAAAGTAATAGGCGCGGTTAGAGATCGATGCCATTGGGAATTAGCTGCAGTGTTCAGTAATGCTTGTTGGATGTTTAGTAATATCAAATATGACAGTACTGTAGGAAGCAATCAGCTTTACAACCTTTACTACTTCAGCTTTCAGATTAAATAAGATGGAATATAATAAGTGATGCATTGAAGGAAAATTGTACAGGTAAAGTTGTTGCGAGTAAGTTAAATATAGCTTACCTTACGAAATGTTCAGAGACAGATCCACCAAGGATACGGCCAACAAAGTTGCAGAAGCCAAAGAGGCACAACAAAATAGTTGTGTCATTAGCACCAACAGACATTCCAATCTGAGCCAGGTTGTTGAGAACAGTGACACCTGTGCCAACTCCACAAAAGTAAACAACAAACAGTAGCCAGAAGTCCGCCTTTACTAAGGCCTCAAGGAATGTGAAATCATCCCCCCTTCTTGGCCCTCTTTTCTTTTTCAAATTCACTGCTCCCTCACCCTCAGCCAATAGAAGATCCAAATCAGTACTGTCATCAGATTCATTGGTACCTGTAGCAAATGTTGTTGAGGCACTGCCCAGAAGTGGTTGTGAGTTCTCTGGGTCCGCACCAGACAGACTATCAGTTGAATAAGATGGAGCAAGGGTGCTGGGCTTTTCCTTTGTTTGTTTGTTTGGATAAAGTGTCATCTTTATTGGTATTGCAAGTGGAGCAAGGAGCAAAAGTATCATTATACCAAACAAAAGATAGGTGACAGCCTGACTTAGTTTTAAAGTATCACCAAGTATTGTAGCAACCATAAGGTATATTCCAAGAACCACACTTGAGATTTGTGTGTACATGAAATGACTGTGTTCTGTTGAGTTGTCCTCATCCAGTGATGGAGTGCAAGGCCTAACAAAATACATCACCACAATACATGCTGTTGGGATCCCCAACGCAAGCAACAGCAAAAGATTTGTGGGTGAATTCCCAAGCATTCCATTAAACGTTTCAGTGTAGACAGCAGCACTAACAGCAACATAACCCTTGATGAGACCAGCAACAGTGCCTCGGCTGAGAGGGAAATTCCTCATGTTGGTCACAAGAGCAGCAGTGCCCAACCATGCACTGCTGTTCGTGCCAATACATAAAGCTATCCATAACTGCAAGAAAAAAGGGGAAACAAAAGAAGCGGACTCTTGTAAACAATCTGAAATAAAAATGCATACTGATGTTGCAACAAATGACATGGTTTCACAAAAACTAATGTCAAGAGATAAGTACTTGTGATGTCAAGAGATAACTTCATTGGCAAAATCAAACAAAGATCGTCATGATAGGCCATATGGTGAGCATTAAGTCTTGCATTATGAATCTCTGATTAATTCGTGAGTTCTTTTGCTCTATTCTCTGTACTGGACACAGCCAACAGGACATGTATGTGTCTTGCCCACCTAATTTACTAGTCCATATGTCAGCAGGAAGAATAAAAGTTCACACTGTCCAATTTTGGGTCCTTTTGAAATTTGAATGAACAACAGACCACAATCATTACAAGGAACTCCCAACATTCAAAATGAAATCATAGTACCTTACCCAACGTTTCTTTGGCAGTTAATTCTTCAAGGAAGAACCTACATAGTTTTTTTTTTTGAGAGAGAACGTGTCATGCATGTATTTCACTAAGGAAACAAGACACCACAAGACAAATCCAGACGAACTAACAAACACATGAGCAAGTAGAGGGGAGGGGCAGGAGGCAGCCAGCCTACCGAGGACTAAGGAGACCACTCAGCAAAAAATGTGAGACCCATGACCTCAGCATGCACTGTGATGGGAAGAAGTCCGACCATATACCATACCAGCTCCCTCCCAAAGCGCCACTACCGAGCTTACTAGTTACTAGCACCTTTGGAGAGTCACCTAGACACACAGTGCAACACATGGAAACCAACCATAGTGGCTCAAGCTCCAGCCACTGCATCAACCAAATTCAAAGACCTACTGGTGCATAAGGGAGGTAGTCATAACAAAAGCATGAACCATCTATAGCCTGGATTGTGCCTAGTACTGTAATTGAATTGTGCTAACAACACAGCTTATTAGCTGAAGCGGTGTAATACCATTCCCATCTTTCTGTTAAATGCAATCTGTATTTGATTATAGGATTATGGCTTCAGCTCCTAGTGGTCACCTTGTGACTCTACAAGATTATGGTTGTTTTATGAAAGTGAGTGGGTTACTTTTTTTCCCAGAAAGAACAATATGCAATAGCCTAACAACCACAATTTTATCTCCAGACAGAGTAACTCATCAAGTCCTTCAATAGTTTCTGAGAAATAAACAATAAATTCCCAGTTAGGTATGTATAATTATCCATCAACATATTGGTTTTGGCTGATAATGCACATTCCATCCTTATTCAATTATTTTATTGACAAACACTCCTCAATCGTAGCATGATTCAGTAGGCATACACTCTAGTTGTTGGCGTAGATCACCAGATCACAGGTAATTGGAAGGATAACTTGGCCTGTGGCCTTCTATTGAATTGCAAAATACAAGACAGTTGAATTGTACAAGTGGTTCCCCCCCCCCCCCATGTGCTCTTATAGGCCAGGGGTTTATCCCAGGGAATATTCTAACTACCTAATGGTAGATGCTTTAGGAAACTTGGCTGCCAAGGTGTTTATCAACTTCACCACCAAGGCAAGCCCTACCAACCACATTAGGACTGAAATGTAAATGCTGGAAAACATGAACACTAGGCTAACTACTGTCAATTTGGTCCCCCCCCCCACATTAGAAGGCCACAGGCCAAGTTATCCTTCCAATTACCTGTGATCTGGTGATCTACGCCAACAATTGGCATCAGAGCTCGGGGTTGAGAGAAAGGAAGAGGCATGGCCACCTCCGCAGAGAGAGCAGCAGCAGCCACCGCCGCCACCGAGTAATGTGCGCAGCGTCTGGCCGCGGCAGAGGCCGCAGCCACACAGGCGCAGCAGGCCGCGGAGGCCGCAGCAGCAGCAGCTCGGAACGCGGCCGCCACGGCCGCGGCTCTGCGTCGAGAGTTAGTGGAGGAGGATTCGGCGCGCGATCGCCGCCCGCTTCCGCGGAGGAGCCCGGAGCGCGAGCGCAGGCAGACGCGGTCGCCCAATCGGGATCAGGATCGCCGCCGCGGACGGGCCAGGGGCCGCTCGCCGGTGATCCAGACCGTATACAAGGATTCTGGCTCAAGCTCCACCTAGCCGATGCTCACCAAGTCAAATTACCATGAGTGTGCCTCGATCATGAAGCCGAAGCTCCAGGCGCGGCAACTCTGGGACGCGATCGAGTACCAGGACCTGCCGTACCATGAGGACAGGCGCACGGTGGAGGCGATCATCGCCGCCGTGCCGCAGGAGATGCAGATGCCGCTGTCCGAGAAGGGATCGGCCAAGGAGGCCTGGGACTCCATCGCCGCCGCACGGATCGGCGTCGATCGGGTGCACCGTGCCACGCTCCAGCGACTCCGCAGCGACTGGGAGAAGCTCGCCTTCCGTCCGGGTGAGCAGATCGAGGACTTCACTCTTCGCTTGATGGCCCTGAAGCAGCAGCTCCTTCTCCACGGCGACAACGACATCGATGAAGAGCGCGCGGTGGAGAGGCTCCTGCGCGCCGTGCCGCCGAAGTACGCCCAGCTCCGGATCGCCATCGAGACGCTTCTCGACTTCCAGGACCTCACCATCGAGGTGTCTGGGCGTTTAAAGACGGTGGACGACATGGAGGCGCTGGCCGCGGAACCGGCCGCCATCGGCGGTCTGCTGCTGACAAGGGAGCAGTGGCGTGCCAAGGAGAAGGAGGAGGCTGCCGCTTCCGCGTCAGGCAAGGAACCGCGACGTCGTCCACGCAGCGGCAAGAAGCAGCGCGGGAAGGGCAATCGCGGCGGAGGAGACAGAGGCGGTGGCGACGATCGCGGGGCGGACGACGACACCTGCCTCAACTGTGGTGATCGCGGCCACTGGGCGCGCGACTGCCGCCAGCCGCGCCGTGGTGGTGGTGACCGCGGCGGCGGCGGTGGCAACCAAGGCGGAGGAGGCAACCGCGTTGGAGGTGATCGCGGTGGTGGTGACCGCGAAGGAGGCAACCGCGTTGGAGGTGATCGAGGTGGACGGCGCGGTGGTGGGCGTGGCGGTGCTGCGCACGTCGCAGAGGCGGAGGACGATGATGGTGCTCTGTTCCTCGCCCACGGCTTCCTCGAGCTCGACGAGAAGGCCGAAGCCGTCTGCTCCAAGGCCACGGCTTCCCTCGACATCAACGAGCCGCGCGCGCGTGTCTTCCTCAACACCAGCGCCAACGAGGAGGCGCTCGACGGCTGGTCCCTCGACAGCGGGGCCACGCATCACATGACCGGCCGCCGGGAGCTCTTCGCCGAGCTCGACACCACGGCGCGCGGCACGGTGCGTTTCGGCGACTCGTCTCGAGTGGAGATCAAGGGGACCGGCTCCATCGTCTTCCAGGCCAAGAACGGGGAGCAGCGCGTCCTCCATGGCGTCTTCTACATCCCAGCGCTCCGGAACTCGATTATGAGTTTGGGGCAGCTCGACGAAGGAGGCTCCAGGGTGGAGATTGATCATGGAGTGCTCCGTATCTAGGACCGGCATGGTCGTCTTCTCGCCAAGGTACATCGCGGGCCCAGTCGGCTGTACATCCTGCACTTGGAGGCCGCGCAGCCGGTGTGTCTTGCAGCCAGGAAGGAGGACGAGTCGTGGAGGTGGCATGAGCGCTACGAGCATCTCAGCTTCGAGGCGCTGCACCAGCTCGGCAAGCAGGAGATGGTGAGGGGGATGCCAGTGATCAAGCATGCGGAGCAAGTCTGCGACACCTGCGTCACCACCAAGCTCCGCCGCAAGCCGTTTCTGCAGCAGGCGCAGTACCGCGCGCAGGCGCCCCTGGACCTCGTCCACGGCGACTTGTGCGGGCCGGTGACGCCGGCGACGCCAGGAGGGCGCCGCTACTTCTTGCTGATGGTGGACGACGCCACCCGCTTCATGTGGGCGGTGCTTCTGCCGACCAAGGATGCTGCTGCGGATGCCGTGAAGCGGGTGAAGGCCGAAGCAAAGAAGGAGACCGGCCGTGAGCTCAAGGTGCTGCGGACCGACAATGGAGGAGAGTTCACCATCGGCGAGCTGGCGCGGTACTTCGCCGCCGAAGGAGTCAAGCGGCACTACTCTGCACCACACTCACCGCAGCAGAACGGTGTGGTGGAGCGGCGCAATCAGACGGTCGTGGCAACCGCACGCGCGCTCCTGAAGCAGAGGTCCATGCCGACCAAATTCTGGGGGGAGGCGGTGATGACGGCGGTGCATCTGCTCAACCGCGCGCCGACAAGAAGCTTGCAAGGCAAGACCCCCTATGAGGCCTGGCACGGACGAGCGCCGGCGGTGAGCTATCTGCGTACATTTGGCTGCGTTGCCTACACAAGGGAGCTCAGGCAGCTGCGCAAGCTCGACGACCGCGACAAGGCTGGGGTCTTCATCGGCTACGCCGAGGGTGCCAAGGCCTACCGGGTCCTCGATCCGGCGACAGGACGCGTCAAGGTGAGCCGCGACATGGTGTTTGATGAAGGGCGCGGCTGGGATTGGTCCAATTCGGCCGCCGGGACGTCTGCTTCCGCCTCCAGCGACTTCGACATCGAGTTCTGGGGAGTCGACGCAGACGGAGCTCCGTCGCGCACGCCGTCACCAGCTCCAGGGGAGCACGATCCACCGGCCTCCTCTGCTTCACCAGCAGCGGAGACCGAGCAGGCGGACCCAGTTGAGTTCGCGTCACCGCTCGAGGACGACGATGATCGCCTTGACGCTTTCTACGACGGCGAGCAGTTGCGGTACCGAACCATGCCCAACATCATCGGGGACGCGCCCACACTGCCGTCGGCTTCACGTCTCTTCGCCGAGCTTCACCTCACGCACGCCGGTGAGCCGGCCAACTTCGCGGAGGCTGAAGGCGATCCTGCCTGGCAGGCCGCCATGGAGCAGGAGATCAAGGCGGTTGAGCAGAACCGCACGTGGGAGCTTGTGAAGCTTCCTCCCGGTCACCGGCCCATCACCCTGAAGTGGGTCTACAAGCTCAAGAAGGACGAGCGGGGCGCGGTGACCAAGTACAAGGCGCGCTTGGTGGCGCGGGGTTTCGTCCAGCAGGAAGGGATCGACTTCGACGACGCGTTGCTCCCGTGGCGCGCATGGAATCCGTCCGAGTCCTCCTCGCGCTGGCGGCCTAAGAAGGATGGCGTGTCTACCACATGGACGTTAAATCGGCCTTCCTCAACGGCGACCTCAAGGAGGAGGTGTACGTGAAGCAGCCGCCTGGCTTCACCGTTGTCGGGAAGGAGAAGTTGGTGTACCGTCTGCGCAAGGCTTTGTATGGCCTACGGCAGGCTCCGCGAGCTTGGAACGCCAAGCTGGACGCCACCCTCAAGGAGATGGGTTTCCAGCAAAGCGACCATGAAGCCGCGATGTACAGGCGAGGAACAGGGGAGGAGCTGCTGCTGATCGGCGTCTATGTTGACGACTTGATCATCACCGGTGCCAGCGCTCAAGCCATAGAAGGTTTCAAGGCTCAGATGAAGAAGGTTTTCGACATGAGCGACCTCGGCCTCCTGTCCTTCTACCTGGGGGTCGAAGTACACCAAGATCCAGCTGGGATCACTCTGAGGCAAACCCATTATGCCAAGAGGATCCTTGAGCTAGGAAGTATGGATGCCTGCAACCCCGCCCATACACCAATGGAGGAGCGGCTGAGGTTGAGCAGGCAGAGCACGGCTGCAGAAGTTGATCCTACCCAATACAGAAGATTGGTGGGCAGCTTGCGCTACTTGGTCCACACAAGACCTGACTTAGCCTTCTCAGTAGGCTTTGTCAGTCGATTCATGGAGAGGCCGACTGCAAAGCACCAAGCTGCCATCAAGCACATCCTGAGATATGTGGCTGGTACTCTGGAGTTTGGCCTGCACTACACTAAGGCTCCAGGGAGAGCAAGGTTTGTTGTGTACTGCGACAGTGACTTGGCTAGGGACATTGACACCAGCAAGAGCACTAGTGGCACCCTGTTCTTTCTGGGAAGCAATCTTGTGTGCTGGCAGTCAGTGAAGCAGAAGGTGGTGGCTCTATCTAGTTGTGAAGCTGAGTACATTGCCACTACCACAGCTGCAACACAAGCTATTTGGCTATCCAGGCCGCTGGCAGACCTCCTTGGAAGGAATATGGAAGTGGTTGAACTGAAAGTTGATAGCAAGTCTACACTTGCTCTAGCCAAGAATCCAGTCTTTCATGAGCGCAGTAAGCACATCAGAATCAAGTATCACTTCATCAGAAACTGCTTGGAAGATGGAAGTATCAGGGCTGATCACATATCCACCACTGATCAGCTGGCTGACATTCTAACCAAGTCTCTTGGAAGATCAAAATTTGAAGAGATGAGGGGAAGAATTGGGCTCAAGCAAATCACTTCCGAGGACCACAAGGCTAAAGGGGAGAATTGTCAGTAGTTAGCCTAGTGTTCATGTTTTCCAGCATTTACATTTCAGTCCTAATGTGGTTGGTAGGGCTTGCCTTGGTGGTGAAGTTGATAAACACCTTGACAGCCAAGTTTCCTAAAGCATCTACCATTAGGTAGTTAGAATATTCCCTGGGATAAACCCCTGGCCTATAAGAGCACATGGGGGGGGAACCACTTGTACAATTCAACTGTCTTGTATTTTGCAATTCAATAGAAGGCCACAGGCCAAGTTATCCTTCAAATTACCTGTGATCTGGTGATCTACGCCAACACTAGTATGCGTTCCAGAGTTAGAGACCAGCAATAACCACAGTTTTTGTATGAATAATTACAATGTGTAGTTTTACCAGGCTCACTAATCTTTTCTAAAGCTGTAAGCTAAGACCCAAGTTGGGCTAAAGTATAAAAGTGCATTGCAGACAATCTAATAAAACATAATAATTGAAGTCAACTTCAGATCTTTGTGGTAATAGAAGTTCAATTTACAATCTTACCGAAACACGGTACCAATAAAGATCACACTCATATAGTTGTATCAGATCTGTGAATCAAACTACTGGGGGTGGGAATACATCACAAGGAATTGATCTCGAACACACAGGAGAGCTGCGTCTCATCACTATATTAAGAGAAAGAAGCACAAGAGTACAATGGTACAAGGCCGGCTGTGTATGTGACAATCATAAGGCACTAGAACTATCCATCCACAGGCAGCCATCAGTGTTCAAAGCAACAGGCATGCCAGAAGAAATAAGGAATTGATGAATTCAACAAAATTAAATTCCGGATTTGCTACGTAGGTACACCAGTGAGGCCATTCCTTCCACTGGCAGAAAGGATTGGCCAAAAGCACCAACAAGCGAGCTTATGACCAAAACATGAATTCAATATGGTTGCAGTAAGGAAATTTTTCATATCATATTCAGCTTCAAGACACCTCGGAAAGGGAAAATATATAGCCACATCAACATCAATCACACAATTAAATAATTAATTGATATGCACATGCGGACACAATGAATTACTTAACTGAAACAACAATGCATAAATTATCTCATTAAATTATACCAGCTATGCCCACGAAATTTGCTCCTCCAACACAATTGATGCTAGATTTTATCGCAAAATTACCTAAAGAGGATAACAAGAATGGTAAAAATAGAAACCGGAATGCTTTAATCAAGGAAAGTAGACATTGGACACTTGAAGGACAAATGATTATATATAGGCCCCAAGCCTCGAATCAGCTCATCCATCCGTCGTGGCATGAAGCAGGGCGCAGGAGACAAATGGACCAAAATAGCATCTAAGGGAAGCACACGTGTCAGGATTTATTCTGTGGTCGGTCACTGAAACCAAATTCCTTCCACTTGCAGAAATGATTGGTCAAAGCATGCATGAATAAGCAACATATGGACCAAAACCAGCATTCTAATAAAATGTAAGTGACTGCAGCAAAGAAAACCTTCATATCATTTAGCTTCAGCCAACTTGAAAACAGGAAATATGTGCAGGTTTTACTGTCAATTATGCAATGCACGTCTGGAGTGTGGACACAATGACTCGCTTGAAACAAAAAGGCATAAAATATCTCCCGAACGTATGACAGGCTAACACCACGGAATTGTTCAATGAACACGACTTTAAACTACATTTGCTACCGAAATTAATAGCAAAAAAGATTAAAAAAGCACTAAATAGATTTTGTTTTTAATCAAACTCGAAAATAGAAGGTTGAACAGCTAACTAAGAATTAAGCCCCAACTAGCTCGTTCAGCCATTCCCCGTGGCATCGACATCGAGCACTCGTCGAATCAAGCAAAACAATGACAAACAGCCCAAAATAGCATGCGAACCAAGCACACGTGTCAGGAGCTAGATCGGCGCAATAGGGGAAAAAGGACGGAAACAAAGGGAGGTAGGGGAGCGTACCACCCAGTAAGGCATGGCGACGGTCTTGGTGACGGCGAGCCAGAGCGTGCCGAAGCCGAAGAAGGCGCAGGCGGAGCCGATGACGAGGATGAGCCAGGGCGGGAGGCGGTTGGCGAGCACCCCCGGGACGAGCCCCACGTTCTCGCCGACGTCGTTGCCGACGCCGAGCATGGTGAGCGCCTGCTGGTTGTACCCGAGCGCCTCCTTGATGGCGCGCGAGTAGAGCGGGAACACGTAGGCGCTCCCCGCCGCTACCTGCACCCACACCGCCGCCGCCAGCCCGACCCACGGCGGGCGGCTCCCCGCCTTCACCCGCCCCGGCCCCGGCCCCGGCCCTCCTCCTCCTCCACCACCGCCCGCCATGCCGCCGCACTACCCCCCGAGGACAGGGGCGTGGCAGTGGCAGAGCACAGAGTCACAGACCGCAGACAGCAGCAGTGCGCGCGCCGGCGTGGGTCGATGGTCGTGGCGACAGCCTACGGCTACAGCGGTGGTATGGCTTCTTCAGTGCCTTCGCCGCATTTGCCTGGTGGCTGGGCTCGCTGCGTCCCGGCGCCACTCGGATTTCGTGGCTGGCGTTTGGACCTTTTTGGTAGTACTACTAGTCGTATAGCCCTCCAAGGAGAGGAATTCTGGTCGTGTTTTTCGTCCGGTGTTGGGCTGTTGGCCGTGAGATGGCTGTTCCTGTCATCTTAAACTCGGCTAAAGGGAAGTTTGGACGCACCCTTATATATCTATAATAATATAAGTACTCCTATGTTGCGTGATCTACCACTGTACTGATAGGTTGATATAAGACCGTCTCCTGTAACGAAACGTAAACGCAAAATACGTCTTCAACAGTGGTTTGCGTGGCAAAAAAAATGTTGTCCAATAAAAGACTCAAATAGCCGATCGATTTTGCGTACCAGCTGAAGGGAAAGGCAAATAAGCGTCTTCAGTAGCCGGACGATGCAAATCTCTACCGCAAGACGAGGCAAGAGCTCGAGCGCGAGCTGGACTCCTATGTTTTTTTTTTGCATTCGAATAGTCTAAACTTAAATTATCATAAACGCAGAGATGTTTCTTCATTAATGTCAGGTACACTCTTAATATTAAAATGGATCATCACAACAAGCCAACCTGTGAGCTGTGACATACTACTATGGCCTTGTTTAGATGTGGCCCAAATTGCAAGTTTTTCTAACATCTTGAATTTGGAATATAAACGGGCTGGCTGAAAAAAATTTGGGCTGGGGTGGAAAATTTTTGGGCCCAGCCTCGGGGCGCACACTGGACGCCCTATACCCCTGAACCCCGCGCCGCTGTCTCCCCCAACTCTCCCCCAGCTCGCTCTCCCCGCACCGCCGCTGTCTCCCTCCGCCGTCGCCGTTCTCTCCTCCCCCGCCGTTCGTCCAGATCTACCGTCCTTCACCACAATACACACCATCTCCCTCTCCCTTATCCTTTCACCAGCATCAGCTCCTCTCACCTTCGAAACCCTAGCCGCAGCAGACGCCATATAGCACCGCCGCCGCCGCTCTCTCCTACGCCAGATCCACGCCGTCCTGAGTGAGATCCACCCCATCCTCGTCGAGATCCGGCGTCCTTCTACCCGTCGTGCGCTATGGAGGGGTTCAACGGGGACGGCAACGACGGCCACCAGTTCAACGACGACGGCTACGCCTCCGGCTTAGGCGGCGGCTTGAACTCCGGCTACGGCGTTGGCGGCTTGAACTCCGGCTACGGCGACGGCGCCTTGAACTCCGGCTTCGGCGACGGCGGGCCACACCAGGGACTTCCTGTCCCAGCCGCCGTCGTTCTCCGCCTCCGGTGCGCACACCTCCGCCGGCACGCCGCCTCCTGGCTTCCCGTCTTCGAGCAACCCCACCCCTAGCTAGCTGAGGCTGGATTCGCTCGACCTCAACGGCAGGCAGTCCTGGGCGGACATGCACGCCTACCAGGGAATCCTGCAGTCCGGGGCTCAAGACGACGGCAGCGGCAGTTTTGCCCCCCTGCTGTGTGCGTGCCTTCACTCAACGGCAGGGGTTCACTGGGCCTTCGCCCGCCTCGCGGGGCCTCTGGTAGCGGTGGTGCCGGTGCCGTCCCTCCTCGTCAATGTGGCTCCGCATCTGGCGGCGCTAGCGGTTCCAGGGGCCACGGTGCACGCCGCCGCCAGGAACCGCCTGCCGACGACAACTTGCCTCCTCCTCAAGTCCCGGTACAGATCGATTCCCAGAACACAATTGTCAAATTGTCATGGCTAGTTTTTTTACTTATCACATGCAATGCATATTACAAAATGTTACAACATACTTAGTAATACAACTTTGAATGCATATGTATGTTCTGCTTATCATGATAATTTCAGTATCAGTTTCCATATGGTTGCCTCTGGTTATTAAGGCAATTAGGTTATGCATTATTTTAGAGCCGGCTTGACAGGGCAAAGTGGAGTCCTTTGCACACTAAGGTCTTCTGTAAGTTGTACTGTGAGCAGATTGACCTCGGCTACTGCAATAGGGGTCAGATGAGCAAGTGGGGTTGGAAAAATATCACAGAGGAGTACTTTAAAGCGACAAAGTTGGTTCATGACAACGTAACCTTTGGCAGTAAGGTCTGAGAACTGAAGAGGGAATGGTCAGCCATATAGAAGCTACAGCACAAGAGCATAGGATTGGGCCGTTCTGCTGATGGTTCTGTCGATGCTACCGATGAATGGTGGGAGGAGAATAGCGAGGTACACCTTATTCTTAGGTGTCCACAACTCCTAAGTTATCTTCGTACGCTTTCTGATAACCTCTTTGCTACATTCCAGGACAAGGAGTGCCAGAAGATGAAGGATGGGCTTCCTGAGTACCTCCCAGAAATAGACAAGATGTTCCAAGGCGTAGCAGTCACAGGGGAGAGCGCATATGTTCCTGGCGGCCGCAATGGGCCACAGTACATTAGTAGTGACGAAGATGAAGATGGCGACAACGGCACTCCACACAGCACTCCACACAGCAGTGGCAGCAAGAGGAGCTTTAGCAGCATGAGCACTCACAGCACTGGTACCAGTCCTAGGAAGAAGTCCAAGAGCCCAGCACTTCGTCAAATGCAGAGCAACATGAGGCATTTGAACATCATGATGGAGAACAAGGCTGCATGACAATCCCAAATCTAGGCCGATAGGCAGAAAAAAGAGGATGACAAGGAGGAAGCAAAGAAAGCCAAGAGGAAGCAAGTGATACAGATGGCCAAAGATTTGGTGGCAACTATGGGAAATCATCACTTGTGGGTTGGAGTCCTCAAATTAGCCCGTTCTGAATCTGACATGGACACCTTTGAGGACACAGATGAAGAAGGAAGAAAAGTCCTCCTTGACCACCTCGCTAGGGTCGGCAACTAGACCCTCTAATCAATGCATGCACCTGTGTGTGTGTGTGTTTGTGTGTGTTAACCTGTGGCATGAACCATTTGTTGTTGTGAACTTTATTGTGTTGTTGCTCGGTTGATGAATGTTTAAGTAATGTGGTACAATGGATGTGTGCTGTGTGAATGTGAGAGTTGGTTACATGTGCTAAGGTTAGGGTGCATCATTATGTTTGGTTATTGGAATATGTACTGACAACACTTCATTTGTACCAGGAACCTCAACAACCTGGTGCAGCGCTGGATGATGATGATGATAGGAAGCAGCAGTGGGAGGAGGATTTTTTTGCCATGTTGGTAGAAGATGATGACGACGAAATTGCATTGATATATGGTATGTATTCTGAGTATGCCATGCACCTTGACAAGTACTACAATAGGGCAGACTACAGGGTGCCAAAGATGAGTGGGTTGGAATGGGTAGAACAGAAGCTACGCGATGAAACATCCTGCTACAACATGTTTAATGACCCCAGATATGTTCTATAGTTTGCATAATCTGTTAAAAACTGAGTATGGCCTGAGAGACACAAAGAAGTCCACCTCTATTGAGGCTTTAGGGATGTTCCTCTGGATTCTAGGTGCTTCATAGTTAGTTAGGCAAGCCGAGGACAGATTTGAGAGATCACTAGGCACCGTCCACTCGATGTTCTATAGAGTGCTCAAGTGTGTGATCAAGTATGCGGACGATATCATTAAACCTAGGGACCCAGAATTTAGGACAAGGCATCGAAGGGTGATGAACCATCGGTTCTATCCTAAATTCGAGGACTGCATAGGAGCTATAGATGGCAGTCACATGCCTTGTGTAGTGCCTGCTGATAAGTTTATACAGCACTTGTGTCGCAAGGGCCTGACAACACAGAATGTCATGGCTGCTTGTGACTTTGATATGATTTTTACATTTGTCCTTGCGGGATGGCCTAGCTCTGCTCATGACATGAGAGTGTTCGATGATGCCATGACTACATGGAAGGATGACTTTCCTCACCCACCCGAAGGTAGCCACCTAACTGTTAGTACATTTGACATTTCTAATTGAAGTATTTAACACTTACAGGTACGTGCTGCTGTAGGGAAGTTCTATGTCGTGGACTCCGAGTACGCAAACTGTCTAGGATACCTGGCTCCGTACAAGGGAACCATGTACCATATTCAAGACTTCCAAAACGTCGTAGAACCACGAGGTAAAAAAGAGATATTCAATTATGCCCATTCATCGCTTAGAAATGTCATTGAAAGGGCATTTGGAGTTTTGAAAATGAAGTGGCGCATATTGTTGCAAATCCCTTGCTATCCTGCTAGAACGCAAACAAAGATTATAGTTGCTTGTATGGCTTTGCATAACTTCATAAGATTGAGTGGCCTCAACGATGTTGACTTTGGGCTGGTAGATGAAAATGTTTCCTATGTGCCGCCAGAGGCCTCGTTTGATCAACCTAAAACTGTTGATGCCCCTGACAGCGAAGATCGTGCATAGATGAATGAGTTTCGTGATTATATGGCGGAGCACCTGTACAATAGGTTGTGAGGACTTGTATTTCATTTGTAATTGCTGAGAACTTGTAATAATGTTGCTTGTGGAGGACTTGTATTTTAGCTTTATTTGCTGAGAAGTTGTAATAATGTTGCTTGTGGACTGTAATAATCTGTGGGTCTGTTAGTGCTTGCAAACTGTTTTGTGTGTGTGTCATATGCATGCAATGTATAGGATGCAGTAGCATGCATGGGACATGCAAATCTTTGAATAAATAGGGGCAGTTCTATCTTTGACCAAGCTTATTTATTGCAATGCAAAGAGTTGGAATTCTGAGTTGGATGAAAACTTTCTAACCCCTGGTGGTTAGAAAAATTTGGGTTACAAAAACTTGCAATCTAAACAAGGCCTATATGGAAGCTATCCAAACATTAGCCAGATATTCTCTGACAAGTTTTGACAAGCTGTGAAAACATCAAACACACGTGTGAGTTATGAGGCCTTGTTGAGTTGGGTGAAATTTAGGAATTTGGCTACTGTAGTACTTTCATTTTTATTTAGTAATTAATGTTTAATCATGGACTAATTAGGCTCAAAACGTTCGTCTCGCGATTTCCAACCAAACTGTGCAATTAGTTTTTTTCCGTCTACATTTAATGCTCTATGCACGTATCGTAAGATTCGATGTAATGGCTACTGTAGCACTTTTTGGAAAAACTTTTTGAAACTAAACAAGGTATTGGAATATGATCCGAATTATAACGTTGGTCTTGTGGGGACGCCTGGAGGGCCCACGGTTTGGTCATGTTTATTAGCGGATTTATTTCCGTATTTGACTACAGTCAGTCCGTCCTATTTAAATACATCTTGTAAGCCGCACGGGAAGAGCTGACGACTCATTGTATTCCCTGTGTTCTGTAAACTCTCTCCATATAGTGAAGATCGCCGGTTGGCGCCCGTGGTTTTTTCCCGCAAGGGTTTTCCACGTAAAAATCTGTGTCTCGTGTTCGATCTTGATTTGCATTATTTACTAACAAGTGGCATCAGAGCCAGACACGAGATTGAAAAAAATAAGGTTAGGGTTTCACCCTATTCATCACGCCGCCGTCGGGATTATCTTTAGTTCAGTGTTTTCCGTGCCGAGTTCAATCGGCAATTCAACGCTATTGCATCGAGTCCAAGGCGGAGTCTGATTCGTCCGAGTTCGAGTTGGAGGTGGAGGCGGTTGTCTGTTCCTGTTGTGATCTACAGAGTACAAAATCAGGGCCGTCGCCGCTGTGCAGAGGTCGATCTGGTCTTCTGCTGTTGCCGCTGTTCTCAGGAGGTAAATCAATCTGCCACCGTGTGTTATTGGTTCCTGCTTTCGGCAGAGATCTGCTACTGCTGCTGTCCGCTGCCGCCGCTGTGTATTCTGGCCAAGAAAATTGACGCCGTGTCCAGAGGTAGAGAAGAAAAGCTGCCGCTGTTCCTTGCGTGCGGCGGTGCAGGTGAAATTGATTTGCTGCTGTCGCACGCCAACCCAAGTGATCAGGATCAGATTGAGGTTTGTTCTCGTGAGTTGAAAATTCAGATTTGGTGATTTTTTTGCTACGTGCACACAGAAAGCGTACCAGAGGATTTCTTTGGCAATTATTTTTTGCTATTCGTACACATCAAGTGTACCAGGCTGTAGGTTTTGCTAGGGTTACGCCTATATTTCTACAGATTATTATTCTTTTGGTTATTGCTATTATTTCTTCACCATGTCTTCAGTGAAATATGATATTCCTCAACTAGATCGTGATACAAGGTTCGCATTATGGCAAGTCAAGATGAGAGCTATTCTTATGTAGGCTGATGTTGATGATGCTCTTGATAAATTTGGTAACAAGGATTCCAAATCTTGGACGGATGATGAAAAGAAAAAGGATCGTAAGGCCTTGACTCAAATTTAGCTTCATCTTTCAAATAATATATTGCAAGATTGTCTGCAGGAGAAAACTGCAGTTGCTCTATGGCTCAAGTTAGAGTCAATTTGCATGTCTAAGGATTTGACAAGCAAGATGCATATGAAGATGAAGTTGTATTCGCACAAGTTGCAAGAGGGTGGTTCTGTGATTAACCATCTGACGGTCTTCAAGGAGATCGTTTCTGATCTACAAGCTATGGAGGTAGAATATGATGATGAGGATTTGGGTCTGATTCTTTTGTGCTCTTTGCCTAGTTCTTTTTCAAACTTCAGAGATACTTTATTATATAGCCATGATACACTAACTCTTGATGAGGTCTGTGAGGCGTTGCATGCTAAGGAAAAGATGAAATTGATGGTGTCTTCTGAAGGTTCTGCTTCCAAAGGAGAAGCGTTGTCTGTTCGTGGGAGGACAGAAAATAAATCAAATAATGGCAATAGAGGCAAAAGTTCTAATCGTTACAAAGGCCGATCAAAGTCTCGAGGTAGAGGTGATAAATTCTACAAGTATTGCAAGAAGGATAATCACTTTATCGAGGATTGTTTGAAATTGAAGAATAAAGAGAAGAGAACTGGCACATATAAAGAGAAAGGTAAACCCAATGATGAAGGTAATGCTTCTGTTGCTGCTTCTAAGGCAGATTATTCCGATGGTGATTCGCTTGTTGCTTTTGCTGGATGTGCTAATAGTGATGATGAATGGATTCTTGATTCCGCTGCTTCTTTTCATATATGCTCTAATAGAGATTGGTTTGTGACCTATGATTCACTCCAAGGTGGAGGTTCTGTTAGATTGGGTGATGACAGTCCACTTGATATTGTTGGTATTGGATCCATTCAGATTAAGATGCATGATGGCATTGTCAGAACTTTGGCTGACGTTAAGCATATTCCAAGCATGAGCAAGAATCTTATTTCTCTCAGTACTCTTGATGCTAAAGGGTACAAGTACTCCAGTGGAGATGGAGTTTTAAAGGTATCAAAAGGTTCTCTTATTGTTATGAAAGGTGAATTGAAATCTCCAAATTTATACCGTCTTCGTGGTACTACAATTACAGGTGATGCCACTGTAATTTCCAATTCATCATCTAATTCTAATGCTACTGATCTTTGGCATAAGCGTCTTGGACATATGAGTGAGCAAGGCTTGCATGAATTGTGCAAGAGATGACTTCTTGATGAACATAGCATCAGTAAGTTGAAGTTTTGTGAGCATTGTGTGTTTGACAAACACAAGAGGGTGTCATTTAATATCTCTACACATAAAAGTAAAGGTATTCTTGATTATGTGCATTCTGATTTATGGGGACTGTCTCGCAAGCTTTCTTTTGGTGGTTCTCGTTATATGTTGACAATCATTGATAATTATTCTCGTAAGGTATGGCCTTATTTCTTGAAGCATAAATCAGAAGCATTTTCAGCATTTAAAGAGTGGAAGATTATGATTGAAAATCAAACTGAAAAGAAGGTTAAAAAGCTTCGCACTGATAATGGGATGGAATTCTGTTCTAATGAGTTTAATGCATATTGCAAGTCTCAAGGCATTGTTAGGCACTACACTATTCCTTATACGCCTCAACAGAATGGTGTAGCTGAGCGTATGAACAGAACTATCATCTCCAGGGCCCGTTGCATGTTGTCTAATGCTGGCTTAAATAGGCGTTTTTGGGCTGAAGCCGCTTCCACTGCTTGCTATCTTATTAACCGTTCACCCTCTATTCCTCTTGATAAGAAAACTCCAATTGAGGTATGGTATGGTTCTCCAGCTGATTATTCACAATTGAGAGTTTTTGGTTGTACTGCTTATGCTCACGTTGATAATGGTAAATTGGAGCCTAGAGCTGTTAAATGCATTTTTATTGGTTATCAATCTGGTGTTAAAGGTTATAAATTGTGGAATCCCCAGACTCAGAAGGTTATGCTTAGCAGGAATGTTATCTTTAATGAAACTGTTATGTTTGTTGATAATCCTTCTGTTGATGCTCCTATTGAGGGGGAGAAAATAAGTGTGCAGGTGGAGCACTTAATTGATTCACCAGATGTTGATAATGCTATTGTCCAAGATGCACCGATTGCTAAAATTTCTCCAATTGTTGATGATTCTTCTATTGCTGAGCATTCTTCTCCAGTTGTGCAGTCTCCACAACGTTCTATTGCTGCTGATAGGTCCAGAAGGCAGCCAAAGCCTGTTAAAAGGTATATTGAAGAATGCAATGTTGCTTATGCTATGAGTGTTGCAGAAGAGATTGAAGGTAATTCAGAACCTTCTAATTATTCTGAGGCTATTACTTCTGCTGATTGCAACAATTGGATGACCGCTATGCAAGATGAGATGGAGTCACTTGAAAAGAATGGTACTTGGGATTTAGTGAAATTGCCCAAGAACAAAAAGCCTGTCTGTTGCAAATGGATTTATAAAAGAAAGGAGGGTCTTTCTCCTAGTGAGCCAGCAAGGTATAAAGCGAGGTTGGTTGCTAAGGGCTGTAGCCAGATTCCAGGTATTGATTATAATGATGTCTTTTCCCCAGTTGTTAAGCATAGTTCTATTCGTACTTTGCTTAGTATTGTTGCCATGCATGATTATGAACTTGAGCAACTTGATGTTAAAACTGTATTCTTACATGGGGAGTTGGAAGAAGACATTTATATGAACCAACCTGAAGGTTTTGTTATTCCTGAAAAAGAAAACCTTGTGTGTAGACTAAAGAAGTCTCTTTATGGTTTGAAGCAATCTCGTAGGCAATGGTACAAGAGGTTTGACACATTTATGCTCTCTCATGGTTTTAAGCGGTCAGATTATGATAGCTGTGTTTATTTGAAGATTGTTAATGGCTCAGCTATTTATTTGCTTCTTTACGTTGATGATATGTTGATTGCTGCTAAAGATAAATCAGAAATAGCTAAATTAAAGGCACAATTGAGTAAAGAATTTGAGATGAAGGACTTGGGTGCAGCTAAGAAAATTCTTAGTATGGAAATTATTAGAGATAGAAAATCTGGTAAATTATACCTCAGTCAGCGAGGTTATATTGAAAAGGTTCTTCGTCGTTTCAATATGTATAATGCAAAACTAGTGAGTACTCCATTAGCTGCACATTTCAGATTATCATAAAATTTATGTCCAGAGTCAGATAAAGATATTGAGTACATGTCTAGAGTTCCATATTCCAGTGCAGTTGGTTCTCTTATGTATGCCATGGTTTGTTCTCGTCCTGATTTATCTCATGCATTGAGTGTTGTCAGTAGATTCATGGCTAATCCTGGTAAGGAGCATTGAAGGGCTGTTCAATGGATTTTCAGATATTTGTGAGGTACTTCTAATGCCTGTTTGCAGTTTGGGAAATCTAGAGATGGACTTGTCGGTTATGTTGATTCTGATTTTGCTGGTGATTTGGATAAGAGGAGATCTCTCACAGGTTATGTTTTCACCATTAGTGGTTGTGCTGTTAGCTGGAAAGCATGTTTGCAGTCCACTGTTGCTCTATCTACTACAGAAGCTGAATATATGGCTATTTCTGAAGCTTGTAAAGAAGCTATTTGGTTGAGAGGTTTATACTCTGAACTTTGCGGGGTTACTTCTTGCACTACTATTCATTGTGATAGCCAGAGTGCTATTTATCTGACCAAGGATCAGATGTTTCATGAAAGAACAAAGCATATTGATGTGAGGTATCACTTCATTCGAGGTGTTATTGCTGAAGGTGATGTTAAGGTGTGCAAGATAGGTACTCATGATAATCCTGCTGATATGTTGACAAAGCCAGTTCCTAGAGCTAAGTTTGGGCTATGCTCAAGCTTAGTTGGCATTACAAATTAAGTCATAGTGATTTTTTTGGCGCCGGTGACTGTTTATTATTGAAGTGAGTTGATTGATTGATACTTCATTTGCTACATGATAGAATTCGTCTCAAGGTGGAGTTTGTTGGAATATGATCCGAATTATAACGTTGGTCTTGTGGGGACGCCTGGAGGGCCCATGGTTTGGTCATGTTTATTAGCGGATTTGTTTCCGTATTTGACTGCAGTCAGTCCGTCCTATTTAAATACATCTTGTAAGCCGCACGGGAAGAGCTGATGACTCATTGTATTTCCTGCGTTCTGTAAACTCTCTTCATATAGTGAAGATCGTCGGTTGGCGCCCATGGTTTTTTCCCACAAGGATTTTCCACGTAAAAATCTGTGTCTCGTGTTCGATCTTGATTTGCATTATTTACTTACACAAGGCGCCTGAGTATATGGTGCGCCTGCGGTGGCGTGTGTACCTAAGCATTCATCGCCTTCCAGTACAACAAGCAAATAAGTAACTGTTGTCTTTCTTTTTTAAAATAAAAAAGAAAAACTCTTCACGAGAACAACTACTCCGATTATGGTCCTATTCAGTAATGAAAAGGCTGTTGGTAGAGTAGACAAAAGATCCAATGCCCTTTGCAGAATACTCCGTATGCCTACTACTTGGGATAATAATCTTCGATGACAAATCCTTTTTTTTACAACATTCGATGACGAATCATTGTACTCCTGCTAAAGCAACACTTCTAGAGTACTCTCGTCTCCTCTGCGTGACACGGCACATGGAAGAGCTGTCGATTAGTTTTGTCCGGGCATAATAGCGATCTGTGCTCACTCACTAGATTACTCGTATCATCACGACGTCGGGTGGCAGAGTCGCGCCGGAGATTTCGCCATTTTGCCAAAAGAAAATTTCTGCCCGCTTCGTGCGCGGCGCGGGTGCCTGTCTCGATGCAATGATGAGTGGTTCTAAATTCTAATAAGATATCATTTCTACACTACTGCAAGTAAGCAGAGCCGGGGAGACGCTGACACTTGCGAGGCGACCTGGCCGGCCGTTCAAAGATCATAATTCATTCAGGGGTTCCCGGGTGATGATAAGGGGCCGCGGCTCCGTGTTGGCAACTGATCGGATTATCAGCACAGTGTTTTTTCTCACAACAAATTAGTATTAATCAAGCTTATCAGCTCAGTCGCTGTCAGCTAGACTCGTTCGTCCTGTTTGTTTGGATTTGTTTGGCTTACTGAAAATACTGTTGACTGGTTTAATGTGAGAGAAAAATATTATTTGTTAGCTAGTAAGTTATGACTTATAAACCAAATACGAGAGCGATCAGGCTGGTCGTCTTTGGCTCTTGGTCGTCGCGACACGTCAGCCGGTGCCCGGTCGTATATCCATCCCCTCGCGCGCGCGGCGCCACAGGGCTAAAAAGCGTCCTTTCCGAGGCGCTAAAGGCCGTTTTGGTCTTTGTTTTGCCCCTTTGCCTGGGCACTGGGCAGACGATCGATCTCATCTCGATCGGTCCGTGGAGATGGAGATCATCGATCTAGCAGTTCAATTCAATCATGCACCTAACCGGAGGAACGGATCTGAATGAAGACGTGAATGGCATCCAATGATTCCAGGAGGACCGGCCGGACTGCGCCGCGCGCCCTGGCGTGGTCTTATCGTTTCCCACGCACGTGCGTGCGTGCGTGCTGAAGGCCTGGACGTACGGCGAGTGGCATGCATGCCATTGCCATTCAAGGACGGAGGAAACCAGATCAGACGGCGAACCGTACGTGCGGCGCCGCGAGGACGAATGGGAGCGTGTTTGAATTTCTCTAGCTTGTGGTATTAGACGACGAACATTGGCTTCTTTCTCTATTGTAGGCTTGCAGTATGAGTGAAAACCCGATCTAGGAAGTGGAACAAATCCTTGGTCCCAGAAAAGAATATAATTCTAGCATAGTGTCATATTTTAGTATCTTAAGTTCGATCAATTATAGATTAAAAAACACTAAAAATTATAATATCAAACAAATACCATTGGATTCATTATGAAATGTATTTTTATAATAAATTGATTTTGTAGCCTTAAATGTCAATACTATTCACATAAAATTTGGTCAAACGTGGACCACTCTAACTAGCGTGCAACATGTAGTTGCATTCTTTTTGGGATAGAGGTAGTAATACGGTTCATCAATTATCAGTCATGATCACATGATTGAACAATTCTGCTGCAACTACAGAAACCAGCATCACAGCCACTCATGCATATAATATAACCATTCAAATAGCAGGGTTGATTCACTTCAGGTAAGTACGAAGTAGGTAACTAAAACATTGCCTATCGCGCGCACATATATAGGAGTATGACATTGATGTCTAATACTAAAAATCTCATCCAGTACATATCACTCTATCAGCGCACATGTTAGGGCAGGCCCAATGCTCCATGCTTGCCTTGAGCATCCAAATCAGCCCAACAGGTGGTTTCATAGGGTGTCAAATTAGCTTTGCAGAAAACCCAATGCTTCGTGTAACATAGAGTAGAAAGTTCTCAATAAAATACCCGTTATGTGAGGATAAAGGTTGAGATCTTAGTGTATGAATCGAGAGTGTGTGTAGAAAACATATGCCCTATTTAGAACCGCTTTGCTGGACCACGCTTTGAGTCAAAGCTGGCTTCCTCGCTAAGCTAGCTTATATTAGAATCAAAGCGGCAAAAAACATCACGTTTGCGTGGGAGCTGGCTTCTATGGAGAAGTTGGAGGCGGGGAGAACTCGTTTGGGCCGGCTCCAGCGCTCACGGTCACCGGATTCGGGTGCGCTCCTCACGCAGGGAGGAGCAACCGCCAGACTCCTCGAGGTTGTAGAGAGAGGAGCGGCCGCCGGAGAGGTTCATGCTCGTCGCGAAGAGAGTAGCGGTTGTCGCATGTCATGCTCGTCACGGAGGGAGGAGCCACCCACTATTGGAAACCAAGAATTTCCTGTCGGTAAAAAACCGACAGAAAATGGAAAAAAACCGACAAGGAAAACCAAAAGTAATTTTCCTGCCGGTAAAACGACAGGAAAATTTCGACAGGACTAAAGTGATAGGAAAATAACATTTTTCTGTCGGGTGTGTTATTTTACTGTCGGTTCAATAATTTTTTTGTCGGTGGGTCGTCGACAGGGAAATTCTCGGTCGTCAAGTCTAGGATTTTGTTTCTGTCGACACATAACGACAGAAAAAATGCGTTTACCGACAGGAAATAAACTTTTCTGTCGATTGTGGACCGCCAGAAAAATAACCCCGTACCGACAGGAAATTCTGGTTTTCTGTCAACTTAACTATGACAGGATAATTACATTTTTCCTGTCATCCTCTCCCGACAGTATGATTATAACGTACCGACAGGAAATAATTACAATCCCCATGCCATAGAAGCACCTCATTTATTTATAATTTCGTACGATATTCATGATAACAGTATAGGCACAAACATTACATCTAATTCTATAAGGTTTTCAACTATATCACATATATATATTGCATCAATTTGTCATCATCCACATGCCATACATATAGATTAGATGCCCACAGTTGGCATCAACAACCACAAATTAAGATGTCCATAGGTCTTGCATCCACAGCTACATAATTAAGATGTCCATAGGTCTTGCATCCACAGCTACATAAATAATAATTTCACAAAAGCATCAACTAGTTGATTGTCTTTCCCAAAAACTGGCATTAACTTGTTGGCTGCACCTTTACTATCTAAAGGTTAGAAGTGGCAACTACCAACAGCTTCTACAAACACAAAATGGCATTATCTGTTTGTGATGACTCCCACCTTCATGCATGGTTTCGGTTCAGTGTTTCCAATGCAGCTCTGTATGCGGCATTGAGATTGTCTTCATCGTGGCCATATGTGGCATTGTCATCATCGGTCGATTCCGAGCCAACATGAGAAGAACCAGTGGCCTATACATATATGAAGAGAAATATTAGTTAGATTACTACAGGTAGTAGTAGTAATCTTCCAGATGCTAACAACAGTCAGTAGGTAAAAACATTCCAGAACAGTGCATCTGCTTAGAACTGGACATGGAGTATCTCACACATCAAGATTGCATCTGCTGCTCCTTTCTGATAGAATAGAATGCAATGATAAATACTAAATAGTTATAAATGGATTGTTAAATAAATGGCTGACTAGTATATTGTAGTTTGCTCAACAAATTATTTGTAGTTGCTTATTAAATAGTTGTCTAAAGTTTGCTCATTAAATTATTTGTAGTTGCAGGATGTCATCCGCTGCATCTAATCCCTCTGGTTCCACTAGCTGAGTTCTTGCTTCTGCTGCTTTTGGCGAATGGTTTCACAAGTGCAGACGGACAAGGCCTCCATGCTGGATGATGCCATTGAGGACCTGAAGCAGCTTCAGCTCCAGGTGCAGGTGACCAAACTGACACCACCCTGCTTGTTTGCTAGTACTAATTACCTACAGTTTGGGATATGCTGGACTGCCTGGTAGTAACCAACAGCCTGGGATATGTAACTGCATAGGCTAAATGATTAACAGTTGACATGGCCATATCCGCATGTCAAGTAGCTGAATGTTCTATGGAACAGTCGAACTGTGAATGCCAAGAAGTTAGATACTGTGAATGCCAAGAAGGAATTGGGAAGATGAAGAAGTTCAAGGGCTACATTGATCAAGCTAAGTCACTGACAAAAACCTAGCAACTCACACCCTCAATGTGATGAATGGGACAAATTCTTAGTGTCGGTGTTTCGTACAAGCACCGGTAAGTAAATTTATAGTAATGCGCGTTAGGCTCGGATGGTGCGCTAAAGGACACAAGATTTATACTGGTTCGAGCCGAATGTCCCTACGTCCAGTTTGTTACTGCTCGTGTTATTAGCACCGTGAACGGTTCATAGTAGGGGGTACAAACGATCGAGAGAGGGACTGGTCCCAAGTCTCTGATGGAAGGGTTGAAAGGAGGCCAAGAGCTTGATCGCAGCTTGACTGTGTGAGTGTTGTGTACTATGCCGTCAAAGATCCGTCCCTTTGGTGGAGGAAGCGCATCCCCTTTTATAGATGAAGGGGCTGGCTTTACAAGGGTGAGGGCTTTAGGATGCGTATTCTACCTAGTCTTGTGGCTCACGTCTACCCGGCCTGGTTCTTCATTCTGATGAGTGCGAAGGAAGATAAGCACCTACAATACTGTCGATGCCTCTGTAGAATGTTAGGTTGGTTATAGAATGCTGCCCTACGCAGGGTATGAGCTGTAGTACAATGGTTTTGACTTATGAGTCTCCCTCAGCCTTGCTCCGCACGCCTTCTAGTTCCTATGAGTCTTCGTCGGAGGGACGAGGGGTCGGGGTCCAGAGTAGCGCCGTGGCCAAGGTCTTCTGACTTGGTGGACCTGAGGGGTCGAGAAGCGGGCACAGCTCCCTTGGGTCCATAGCTTGGTGACGGAATATCTGTCGTTCGTGGAGATAGCAAATCCTTTTCTAGAGCGTAGCGGTTGTCGTATATCTTCATCGGGTTCCGTGTCCCAGAGCTGAAGGCGGCGCCTACAACCCTACAGGACGAGGGGCACGCACCTGAAATACCTTTTGGGCTCTACGACGCCCAGAAGGGTCTAAAGCACATGTCCCGTCATTCCCTGGCAGTACTTTTCCTACCAGGGCACATTGTATGGTCTTTGGAGCCATGGTTGACCCGAACGTCTTGTCTTGCCCTGTACCCATCACCATGAGGGAACGGGGAGAAGTTGTCAGGTAAGATGAAATCAGTCTTTAGATATCAAGCAGGGCGAGGCTCGTTCCTAGCCGTCGGGTGAAGCAGAGGCCAGTCCTTATCTCTTGGTCAAGACCGAGCCCGCCCCTCCGGGGTCGGGCGAGGCGGAGTCTATCCCTCAGCCCTTGGGCGAAATCGAGCCTGCCCCAAAGGCGTCGGGCGAGATGGAGACTAGCCCTAAGCCCTTGGGCGAGGCAGAGCTATCTCAAAGGCGTCGGGCGAGGCGGAGTCTATCCCTCAGCCCTCGGGCGAGAACGAGCTCGCCCCAAAGGCATCGGGTGAGGCGAAACCAAACTCCTGTCATTCGAGCAAGAGACGTTATGGCGCCCTTATCTGTCCAAAAGTTTTTAATGCTCGGTGGTTATTGGTTCCACCTTCTGGGGTACCCCGGTATTAGGTCCCCGATAGTAGCCCCCGAGCCTCTAGGTGATTCGGATAGAACCGCCTGGAGGGTGTTTTTTATTTCGTCGGAGTTACTTTGCCAGAGGGTGCGCGCGAGCGCACCCAATGGGTGTAGCCCCTGAGCCCCCGGGTGATTCGAGCAGGGTCGCCCAGGGGGTTATAACGGACCCTTCGCGGGTAAGGCTAAAGGACTTAGTTTTTCGTCAACTGGATATTTTTTTGAGGGGGTTGTGGTATCCCGTTCGTGGGGATCTCATTCAGGGCTGACCTAATTGGGGCTTGTTCGTGGACCAGGATCCCAGTAATACTTGTGCCCTTGATTTTGGATTGTTCGCGGACCCATCCTCAGTTGGGCCAATCGCCGAGCTTCTAGGCCCTAGGTGGGCCAAATAGAAAAAAATCTTTGTGACCTGCCTTCCCCAGGTGGGAAGAGAGTCCGAATTCGCCTGGGGAAGGCGAATCGTCCACCGTGATTTTCGGTGGGAAAGGATAGGGACTGCGGGCGCGTGTCCCGCGACGTGACGCAGCGGTGCGCGTGGTAGGCCCAGAGATTGAGGCGGACGATTGCCCTTCTCGCATCCGTCGCCCCTATAAAACCACGGGGTTCGCCCCCAAGGTTCCGTATTTTGCCCCCTTGCCTTTGTGTCTAAAACATCCGTCGCCAATCGTCCCAGCCTCCTGCGCCCGCACCACCACCATCGATCGGCTTGCATCCGTGTTGTAGCCACCGTCAAGCTTGCGCCTGCCTTTCTCCCCAGTTGCTTTAATGGAGTTATGGGGCAGATCTAGCATCACCTCATAGTGTTTGGAGGGCCTCGTCCGCCATGGCCTTCTTCGCCCGCTATCCACCATCCAGGAGTGGCTGCTACCTGGTGACGAGGGTGAGCTGGTGCCGCCCGAAGGGTATGTTGTTTCTTTCACCATCTTCCATGAGCGGGGATTTGCGGTACCCGCGCATAGATTCCTTTGGGGGCTGCTAGATTATTATGAGGTGGAGTTGCAGCATCTAACTCCCAACGGGGTTCAACATATGGCGGCGTTTGTTGCCCTATGTGAGGGTTTCCTAGGGATTGATCCCCATTTTGATCTGTGGCGGTATTTCTTTACCGTTAGTTTGTCAAAGAGGAAGATTGGGGGGAAAGATTCGAACGTGCCGATGGGATGTGCCAGCGTTCATCTGCGCCATACCCGGTCGAGGGGTTACCCATTCATGCGTCTGGCAACATCCAACAAGGGATGGCACTCGTAGTGGTTTTATGTCAGGGATGATGTGAGTGCCACCCTACCGAGGTACACTGGGTGCCTTATTGAAGAGGCTCCGGAGTCGTGGGGCTGGGGTGTCCAGTCCAAAGACAAGAAACACCTCTCCGACCTTCTTTCCGCCCACCAAGCCCTGAAGGAACGGGGCATAAAGGGGATGGGGATTATCGGCGCCTATCATGCGAGGAGAGTGGCGCCGCTGATGGTGTGCGTGCTTCCCCTGCATCGGATGATGCCCGGGATGTCATTCGAGGGGACGGTGCTTGTTGACGAGGCGCTCCCTTTTTTGGAAGTGGCGCAGCGCATTAAGGAGGTGATAGAGCCGATGAAGGATTCCAAAGGCAGCATCCTTGACATTGTGTATCCGGTGCCTGGACATCCCCCAATGCAGCCAGAACCTAGGTTCTTCGAATTCGTAAGCCCTCTTCTCCCGTGCTCTTTCTTTTTCTAAATCTCTATTTTTTATACTTGCTTTTGCGACGTTGGGTCCAACCGGGGGGGGCTAGTCTTCAAAGACAGTTCGGTTCCGCTGCCAAAGGACAAGGCCGTGGTGGCGGCGAATCGACTCACGACCGAGCGGGATAAGAAAGCAAGGGAGCAGATGAAGAAGGCGAAACGACTGAAGCAGGAGGCATGGGATCGGGGGGAGGACGTGAGCAATGATGATGACGATGACAATGATGACGAGGTAGTCGTCGACATGGATTGGGGTGCCTGGAGGACGAGGACACGTTGACAAGTACCCACCCGTCCGTGCAGGGACCCTTCCCATTCCACATGGAGGGAAGTGAGTCAGTGGAGGTCGAAGAGTCCGCCGCTTCGCATGGCGTGCCAGCCGAGGATCGGTGGATGGGGGAAGGTGGGCTTGCCGCCGCTGACCCTAAGGTGATGGTGGAGGGGAGTGGCTCTGGTGCCACGCCCCATGAGACGATGGAGGGGAGCGGCTCTGGTGCCGCGCCCCATGAGGTGAGGGAGATGAGCCCCCCTGCCTTGGAGTAGGGGGCAGGTTCGAAACGGTCCTGCCCAGACGAGTCAGGGCAGGGTCTAGGGATCCGTCCCCAAAACGCTTCCACCGGTCGAGGGCATCAGCATAAGC